>NW_015159735.1:228971-274795 GCF_001447785.1 Gekko japonicus
CCGGCCGCAGGGCCCGTTTTCCCTCCCTCCCCCACCCACTTCAGGGCCGACATCCGGCCGCCGGGTCCGTTTTCCCCCACCCAACCCCACCCACTCCAGGGCCGGCGACTGGAGGTGCAAGCCTCCGGCCGCCCGGTCCGTTTCCACCCCCCCACTCCAGGACCGGAGACAGGAGGCAGAAGCCTCCGGTCGCCCGCTCCCTTCCCCTCCCCCACCACCCACTCCTGGGCCGGCAACTGGAGGCCGGGTCCCTTCCCCCCCACTCCCTCCAGGGCCAGCAACAGGATGCAGAGGCTCCGGCCGTCGCCCCCGTTCCCCCACCCCCCTCCCACCCTCACCCACTACTGTTTACCTTACCACCATCCAGCCTATGCGTTCGTTACAGACCACATCTTTCTAGATCCCGTTGTATCGGTTTCACAACGGGCTTTTCTGCTAGTATAATAATAAATAAAATAAATAAAGTAGCTGTGAATGTTTGCAACCCAAATATTCAGAGGAATCCTGACAGACTATAAATGCAGTTAAGAGCTGGTACTTGATTGACCTGCTCCGAAATGTACAATGCAGCGTCTGCTTCAAACGTGAGTGATTTCTCTGGAGAAAGAAGAATTACAGGCTTGTTCCTTTCAGGTATTTATTCCTATGTTGCCAGCCACCTGACCCTCACCTCCAAAATACTCCTCCTGGTGCTTGCAGTAATTGTGTCAGTTTCTCAATTTGATTCTTCCAGAGACGGGGAAGGATGGCAGAATCATGCACCAGTCCCAGAGAATCTCATTTCTCTTCCTCCCCTTGGTTCCTTGACCCCACTAGGCGCTTATTGCTCTAAATTAAGCTTGTCAATCAGGGGAGCCTCTCTGTCTCCCGTGAGACAAGAAAGATAGCAGAGATTTGGCAGAGGCTATTAGAGTGGTGGCACTTTCAGGTAGATGTATCGAAGTCTGAGCGGAAGCCTATCCCAGCCTTTGTACAAGCTGTCAGGGCAAGCATCCCTGTAGCACAGACATGGCTACAAGGAGGAAGTGATTCCTGAAACTGCAGGTCTATGGTGGCCATCCTAAGGACACTTTAATATGACTGAGCCCCATTGAATAAAATTGGGCTTACTTCTAAGCGTAGTGATCTCTCAAGGTGGAAAAATGCAGCTTCCTCCAGGTGATAAAAATGTGCACAGATAGGAGGAGAAGGAGGAGGAGATGAAGAAGACAAAGAAGATGAAGAAGTTTTTATACTCCACTTTTTTCTAACTTAGGGAGTTGCAAAGGGGCTTACAATCTCCTTCTCTTCCACTCCCCACAACAGGGACCTTGTGAGGTAGGTGGGGCTGAGAGAGTCCTGGGAGAACTGGGACTGGCCCGAGGATACCCAGCAGGCTTCCTGTGGAGGAGTAGGGAATCCAGCACTCTTAACCACTGCACCATGCTAGCTCTCAAGCAAGCGCACAGATGCCTCAAGCAAGGGCATGGAAAGGGGATTGCTTTTCCATCATAGCCAGGTGCTCAAGGCAATGTACAGAAACCATACCGATGCATAAAAGCAATAAAGCACAGCAGGGGAAGTTCAACTGTACTTCTTGGTGCTTGGGGGGGGGGGTCAACACTGGGAGGGCTTCTAATGTCCTGGCCCCACTGGTGGACCTCCTGATGGCACTGGTATTTCTGGCCACTGTGGGATACAGAGTGTTGGACTGGATGGGCCTTTGGCCTGATCCAACATTGGCATCTCTTATGTTCTTATGTTCTTACTTAGAAGAATATTTTCAAATCCAAAGGCTCGAAGGGACATTACTAACCTCCTTTCCAAGGGAGTTCTATAATCCAGGGAGGGTGGCCGGAAAAGCTCTCCTGGGGGTTATGCCCAATAAGATTTCAGCAACATCTGGTTCTAACATGAAAAAAAACCCACCTCTCTCTTTTGGATAGCAGTCAGTGCCTGACAGCATTTTATGCAGTGCAGTGAACTTTTTGCAGCAGGTGTACATTGACCTGCAGCAATATTTGGAGACTGTTACACTAGATTCCTTTCACCAACAAATGGAAAAATCAAAACGGTCATATTTGATTCCTGAGATCCAATTTTGAGACAAAATTCCAAATTGTAGCAAAATTCCATTTGCACTTCTAGGAGAACAGCTATCTGGAGGCAACACCGTCATAAGTGCCTTGAAATCATTTCAGAACTTAGTGCTATGCTAACCTTATGCTCCATCCTTTTTCTCAAAGCATCTGCATCGAGTAGATAACTGTCCAGATTTAGACAAGAACAGAACCGTACAGTAACAATACCATGGCAATTACACCTGCTGGGATAACAAAGGCCACCTAAAATTCTGACCTGGATGGGATCAGTGATGCAGAATATCACATCTTGCCGGCTTCTTAAAGAGAAAAGCATTAATCTAACTTTAATTTTTACTGCACATCAAAGTGTTTTTGTGCCATTTTGTCCCATTTCCACCATACGAATGTATTTAAATGGGGGGTGGGGCTTAATTTATCTTATTACATGGTTTGGGATCATTATCTCAGCTTGGCCTCAAGTCTTCTCAAGTGACAAGCACAGAATGATCATTTCTACACTGATGTTGCTTCTCCAGCCCTGATTTTTTGGGAGGGCTGTCCAGGCCATGACTTCTGAATTGCTATGCCGAATCTCTGGGAGGGTGCAACAGCATGCACTTTTGTTACTGCGGCAACCCTTGATGACAGATAAACTCTGGCCATTGTTTTTCTTATATGAAGATGTCATGACATTTTGGGTTACCCTCATTTTTTTGGGCAACTATCGATTTGCCTACAAGCTTGGGACTTTTTTTCAGGCTTTGCAGAGCCCCCACGTGTTTCCCAGGTTTTGCAGGACCCCATGTGTTATTCATGGCTGGCCCCTTTGCACAGATTTCACTATCTTCACAGGAGCCAGCCTTTCACTGTTCAATATAATGCTTATTCCCCATTTGCTTGATTTGGCTAATTTATACACGGTGCAGAGCAGTTGTTCTTGGCACAAAATCTGGACTGCCTGAGTGCAAATTTCATTATGTTAGCATGGAGTATACAAATTCTTGAATTTTTTACAGAACTCCTCTAAGGTAGCTCAATATTATTATTGACATGTTGCAGATTAAGCTAATGTCTAGCTTAAGTTTTCTTAATGAGTTCGTGCTGGGGTGGGATTTGAACCAGGTGCTTCTTGGCTCATAGCTTACACTGTTCTTCACTTTCCAAGCACACGAGCTCTTACTCTTCTAACGTGACTGGAGTGACATGGGATGTGGCACTAGGGAGTAGCAATCCTGCCTCTCCAGTAATATTAGAAGTAGGCCTTTGCTTCTTTGTGTCTCTCTACATTCTGTGCTTTGACTTGAAATCAGGGCTATGTGGATCTGCTGTAGCAAGACACATTTCTAGGACACTGAGCCCTTTGAGAGGTACATTCCTCAAAGGTTTCACAAGAAGATAAGCTAATATTGGATTTACTTGTTAAGACTCACCTCCTGTAAAGCCAGGGTCTTCCATCCTTCAACAGACTCCCTTAAGAACCAAAGGGAGGCTTAGCTAAGGGTGCAGACCTCTTCAGAGGTTAAGATTGTAAAGCATCTTCAGCTGGTTCGAGCATTGCTGCTTTGCCGTAAGTGCCTTTGGCTATATTAAATGGCATACGAGGAGAGCTTATAGAGAATTACCAGCCCTTCCCCAGAAACCTGCAGTTAAGCCCTTGATTATTATATTGTGCTGCCTGTTTCTTTTGACAGAAATTCCTTTGGCTTTTATTTCAGTTAATCATTTATTAGGAGCTGCTGGAAGGTTTTGTGCCAATGTTTAGAATCCCCGTCCACTGGATCACCGAATGGGATTTCTATATAATCTCATGTGAGCCCCTTTTCTCTACCATTCCCTCTCAGAACCCATTTCCCCCCTCTCTATTCAGTGCCTGGATAGGTTAGAGAAGGGGTCCCCCAACCTATTTGATCTGGTGGGCACATTTGGAATTCGGACACAGCAGGGTGGCTGCAGACACAAAATGGCTGCTAAAGGAGGCGGAGCCAGTCACAAAATGTTTGTCACAGCTTAACTTCAGTTATACAGCGAAGATCCTTGTGCTATGATGGCAGTTGCTTCCAATGCTACATTTTAAAGAATCTGCAGAGCCAATCAAATCTCCAGTGGGCAATCAGAAGCCTTGCTGGACAGAGTCCCCACTGGCTCCACCCACTTTCTAAAAACACTTGTCAGGTACAAGGAAATTGTTCAGTTGGTGCCATGGTGCCTGGGGGCACCACATTGGAGACCTCTGTTTTAGGCAATCATGTCTCTGTTTATTTTAATGGGGGGGGTGACCCTCTTAAATATAGAGTTGCCAGGTTTTACCTGGCTGCTGGAGGGAGGGGTCCAGTCTCACTCCGGGAGTCTTCTGGTGTGCTCATGAAGCACATGCACCATGATGATGTCACCCGGAGGTGACGTCATTGTGCCAGGCATGTCGGGTGAGACACTCTATGGTCACCATAGAGTTTTTGTCCAAATGCTAGAGCACCCCTATGCAATATACCTGGCATAATGACGTCACCTCTGGGTGATGTCATTGCACTGGGCACGTTGGGTGGGATAGGGTTCTTTGGGGGCAGGGCTGGCCAGCGGCAGATTGGGGCCCCCCAAAATCGGGGGAACCTGTCAGCTAGCTGCCAGGTTTTATTGGTATTTGTCCATTCCTGCCTGTGGCGCGACTATGCATGCTTGCTCACTTGCTTTGCTCGCTTGCTGTAAACAGCGATAGGGAGGCGCTCATGAGACGCTGCCAGACTGGGTTATCTGACTAACCTTGAGGAGGAGGGAGGGCTTGTATTCCACTGTTGGTGTGAATATTTCTGCTCTCATGAGGCACGGAAACTCTCCTGTTCATTATGTAACCTTCCGCCGGGAGAATTCCTGCGCGCACACTTGGATTTCATTTGCTTAGCCAATTGCAGCATCATGTTATATGTAGTGATGCATCCGCCCCATTGTCATTCCTAACAATATCCCTGTAGACCATGACAACGGACCTGTAGTCTAATAAAGCATAACGATTCCCTGGAAACGTGTGTGGAGATTTACATGCTGTTGAACCTGACAGAACCCCTGCTCCCATCAGGGGGGTGGCAATCCTATTTAAACACCAGGTCCCCACTCTCTTTCTCTGAAACACCACCAGATAGGGTAGATCAGTTTGCTTACCAAGCACCCTTCACCCAAATATTTCCCTGAGCTATTGGGTTATGGAACTAAATACCGCTTCCCCTTTCACGCTGCCACCATATGGTTAGCTATACAGGCTGCAGCCTGACTGATTTGTGTGTGTGTGTAGTTTTCTTCACTGAGACAATTAACTCTAAGTCAACAAGGGCCCCGGTCACACGGGGGGGGGGGGAAGCACGGCCAAAGTGCAGTGGCAGGATCAGACAGATCCCCCGAGCCGCCGCGCAGTTGCTCCCCGGCACGATCAGATGCCGGGGGAGAAGCCACGGGACAGAGAGCGAGGCAGCCGGCTGCGCATGTGCGCACATGTGCAGTTTGGCCGGGAGCCTCGAATGCTGTGGAAGACGGGCGTGCTGGCGATCCCACAGCTTCCCTTGCTGCGGAGCTTCAGGTAGGTAGTACTCTTTTCTAGGGTTTTTTTTTTGCTGTGCGTTTCCCCCTGGAAAGGATGGATCGGGGACGGGTGCGCTCCGCTTCCCAGATGTTGCAGTGTGATCACGCCTGTTTGATGCACCCCCGATCCATCCCTCTTGTGGGGCAAAACCTCCCGTGTGACTGGGGCCAAAGATGAACAAAAGGAAACTTTTATTTAAACCTTTAAATAACACTGGAGTGATCTATATACATGGATACAATTGTTCCCAGTACTTGACCTCTTGACTCCTAACTGTCCTCATCCTTCCAAACATCTCAGTTACAAACTATATATTTTTCACAGCTTCCAACTCAGCCTCCTTCACTCCCAGACTCAATCTCCGAACTGCTAACTGTCAGCTTCCCATCAATATTCCACCAACTCTCACAGGTTGTACTCTGAGAGAGGCAGAACAGGACCTGTCTGTCACACCTCAACGTTGTGAAAAGTAGAAAGAACTTTAGATCCATTTTTCAGAGCACTAGCTCAGAATACAAGACGTTTAGGGGCACCTGACAATCGCTGCTTCCAGTATGGGTTTAGTTGCTGCTTAAGTATTTTTAAAGAGGCAGAGACACATTTGATGAGGCACACATTTATTTTGTACCTAAACTGGAGTCTTCTTCTTCAACTTCTCCTCATCCGTCACACAAGCAGTATACAATTAACTGTTCTGGTAGACTAAAACGTTAATTCAGGCATTTGCCTTTTTATTGGGTTTGTGTACTGGTTTTGACCTGAGCCACCAAAGTAGCCCTGTCACTGCAAAGCCTGCCCCAGCCACCCAAATGCATTTGAATGGTAAGCAGGCCTGTTACCAGGGAGATCCTTGCAGGGCAGCCAAGCCATCACAGCCCCAGAGGACAACCTGGCACAACCAGAAGAAAGGTAAACTGGCCACCAGAAGGAAGGCTGCACCTCCTACGAGCGGTGCCAGTGATGACTTCCCTACCCATCTAGGATGGGCAAAGCATCCACAGGATGGGGATGTTTTCCAATGCTATCATGTGCAGCAGCCCAGAGAAGGGCAAAAAAGGGAGCCTCATAAGGAGGCTCAGATGGGTGATCAATGTCAGGAGACCTGGAGTGAGAAGGTGAAAGAAGATAAGGTAAGACAGAAAGGAAGAGGAAGAAACAGAACAGGAGAAGCATCATTTGGAGCCTCCAAGAAGTCCCAGGACATCAAAGCTTCTTGAGTGTCTAGCCAGACCAGGAGGCTTCTGTTGTTTATCTGAACAGAGAACTTCAAACCCGAGGCCCTAATAGGGCTGCCAGGCACATGCCGAGAACCTCCAAGTGACTTTTGGGGATGGGGCATGGAAAAAAAGGAAACTGGCAACACATCAATGTCACTTCCAGCTGGAACCCATAAGCAATGTCACTGATGTTTTAGGATTTCACCTGATTTCTATGGTGAAAACCATAGAGATTGGAAAGATTCCTAGAGCATTGCTGATGTTACATCTGGGTTCCAGCTGGAAGTGACATCAATGTCAACCCCCCCCCCCCACACACACACACACAGAGACACACATTTCTCCCCTGCTGCTCAATTGACAGGGTCAGGGGAACATTGGCAGGAGCTTGCCCATTGATAGTGGGCAAATGGCAAACCTAAGCCCTGAGAATCTTATTGAATGGTGTGAAGCATTCTCATGCACATACTTAGGATTATGCACCATACGTGTATCCTCATGACCTGAAGAGTCTTTTCTTGGTTTCATTTGTCAATTTGTGCAGTAGAAGTTATGAAGTCCAGGCCCCATTTGAATGTGAGGATGTACACATAAGAAAGCTGAATGTGGCATTCCATGTGCGTAGCATTTCACTGAAAAGGGGCTGTCTCACCTGTGCATATGGTTAGCACATCAGGCATCCATGGATGGGAGGATGCAGCACTGGGATGCTCACCTAGGATGGTAGTTTGTGGCCTCTTTTTAAGGGTAAACTCTGCTATGTGGAATACCACATACTTAAGTTGTTTGTGTGATCCATGTCACTTTCATTTGCATTTAGAGAACATGTATGTCAAAAGTCCCATTCCCAATCCTGGATAAGGACTTTTGGTACAAGGAGAGTGCGACACAAAACAAAGTTACAAAGTACCAGATAGAGTCTAAAACTCACCCTAGTTTTGGTAGTTGCCACCAGACCTTTCAATCTATCCCAACAGCCCAGGAGAGAAAGGTCAAGTCTCTAAGCTTCTCAGGGAATTAACAAGAAAAGTCTGCCCTGCAGAGTGGGACTGCAGTCTGAGTTTCCAAAGGCAAAACAGTTAACTGGGAGATGGTCAAGAGCCAAGGCTCTGGATAAAGGCTTTGAGGTTAATGAAGGCAAAAACCACGACAAAGTAAAAATATAATTATTTATTTAAGGTGCAAAAATATTTAAAACAAGACTAGACAGTGAAGGAAATCCTCCTTATATATAATTGTGTTTTGGAGTGGCACTTTGCAGCTCTCCCATTGGCTGTGCAATGCACTCCCTCAGCCATTGGCCAGTCAGCCGCCACTCAAGAGTATTGCATGCCATTGGCTGGGTGCTGGGTTTGCTCTTCCCCACCCACTCCCCCTTCAGCCTACAGTTCCTAGCTGCCAAGGGGCAGACCAGCATCAATAGAGACTCCAGCCCATTCAGGGAGGAGGCAGTCTTCGTCCTACAGGAGGTTAGAAAAGGCTCCTGCTGCCTGTGCTAATGAGGCCACAAGCCAGCGACGTGGGGGAACCCTGGGAGGCAGCAGAAATTCAGCCACTCCACAGTCAGCTGGACTGGGGAATGAATGGGAGTTTCCCTGCTCTCTTGGGCAAGAGAGAGAGGCTGAAGCAGAGCCAGAGGCCAATCCAAGGAGAGATCCTCTCCTGTTCCCACAATCTCCAGAGGTAAAGTCAGCTGTTCTGACTAACCCACTTTCGATGCACTTTCCAACTGGATTTTGCCAGTTCACACAGGCTGATTCTGCATTGGCTTTTCCCTCTGTTGTTTTACAAAACCCACGTTGGAACAGAAATACCCTTCTGCATTGCATGCTGGTTTCACTTCCTTTGATTATCGGGTTTTATTGTTGCTTCCACACTCCATGCCACTTCCGAGTTCTTTGATCCTCTGATTTTTTTGTACTGCCTGCATAGATTTATGGCCATTTTATGGCCATTCAGGGGTGACTCTGCAGTCAGTGTGGCATTGCCCTGAGGTATTTGGATGTGGTTTTGAGTTGCACTTTTTCCTCCCAGTTGAGAAAATATGGAGCAAATGTTAGATGCAGAATCGCCCACAGTAAAATCCACTTGGAAAGTGCACTGAATGTGAATTGAAAGTGGATTATTTCATGTGTGTGACCGCAACCTATGCAACCTATGCAAGAACAACAATGAAACAGAAAGATGGACATTTGGACATCCCTATCTTGAATAAAAAGAAATTGGTTTTGACGCTCTGATCCAGTGACTAGATTGGTATGATGAATGTGCTAGCATATTTTGCATATGTGTCATGGACACAGTGCAAAAACTCTTTGCTTGATATGCATGGGGAGAGGAGGCAATGAGCTGCACTCTACACAAGTGGCAGCAGTGTGTCACACAGCACTGACGAGATTAGCTGCTATTTTTAAATGCCAGCTACCAATGATTTCATCTAGGTCAAAGTGCTCATGGAAAGAGGTTCTTAGTCAGAGTAGCCCATCAAAATCATCAGCTAGGTTTTCCAACTCTGTTTGTAGATACTGCAAGGCTTAAGAGAAGCACCAGCGCTGCTTCTTCCTACTGAGGTGCCCTTTAGACAAAGGTTGTGGGATCTAGAATGCCATGGCTTCATCCCACAGTACTATTGTGATTTTTTTAAAGGGCTTACACAGATCAGTCTAATCACATGAGACTCTGCATACCACCATCATCCAGCTGAGACCAAGAAGTGGCCGTTGTGCAATTGATCCAACCCACATGGTGCCTGGTCTTTATAGTACCACAAGATAAAGTCATGGAATAGCAGTGACACAGCTGCCGAAAGGGCTCATTTACATTCGAGTCTAGTAGCACCTTAGAGACCAATGAGATTTTCAGGGTATAAACTTTGGAGAGTCAAAGCTCCCTTCTTCAGATAAAGGGCACCAATATTCCTGACTGGAACAATGGTGAAATGGGGAAAGTACTGAGATCTTTGAAATGCCTGTGTCCATCGCTAAGCCTGGAACACTCACAGAGAAACATAGGAATTATGGAACACTTTCCCTGGGCCAAAGCACATGACGGACAAGCAAATGATTTTAGTTGTTCCAGTTCACTATGGGATTGGAAACACCAGAGCCAGAGCTAGCCCTACGTATATCCCCATTTGCTTGGCAAGTAACTGAGCTGTAGTTTTGTGTGGAGTTAATAAATTATATTGCTATTTTTATATCGTCAGTGTATCAGTTCTCTAGGTAAATATTTTTGGTATAGCATGTATTATAGTGCTGGTCTATGACTGTAATAAACAATTCCTTCATTCACTGATACCTATGGAGAGAGGTAAGCACATGCGGTGAAATAAACGAGACACAAAAACCCAAGCACCTTTTAAGGATGACATTGATCTCTTTTAATGTATGTGTGTTAAGTGCCATCATGTAGTATCCTACTTATGGTGACCCTATGAATTAAGGTCCTCCAAAACATGCTATTGTCAAGAGCTTTGCTGAGGTCTTGCAAACTGAGGGCCATGGCTTCTTTGATTGAGTCAATCCATCTCATACTGGGTCTTCCTCTTTTCCTGTTGCCTTTAAGTTTCCTTAGCATGATTGTCTTTTCCAGTGACCCTGGTCTCCTCATAATGAGACCAAAGTACGATAGCCTCAGTTTAGTCATTTTAGCTTCTAGGGAGGGCTCATATAATACACACCTGCCCAAATAATATATAAATAAAAAGCAGGGAGTGAGTCTAGCTGTAAAAAAAAAATGCTTGGGGCAGAAGCTAAAGTGTAGGGTGTGCTATCGATGGGGAGAAGATCGATGAGTCACTTGCATGCTCCTTTTGGTCCTCAAGTCATACCTGGTTGGGCCAAGTTTACATCTAGTGGGACCTTTAAACTTATGTAACTTTAGCTGAATTGAGACCACAGTGGTAAATTTCTGCATGATCTCCTAGCTTTAAGGTATATAAAGAAGATATGTACAGACCCTCCTGCCTGTTCCTCTGTGATGGTATTTTTATTACCATGTTGTCGACCACAGGGAGGAATGGAACAGTGATAATCATCTTCCATTCTTTTTGAAATTAGTTTTATTATTATGATGACATGGTTAATTCTAAAATACCCTTTTGTCCATTAGAGGACCCTACTGTTTGATTGAGTGATCTCTTTTTATGCTTTGGTTTATTCTTTCTGAATTGTTAGGTCCTTTCTTGATAGCACTGTTGATTGTAGGAAAGGAAACATGAGCACACATGTTGTTTGATCAAACCCTTTCAGAACGAAGCCCAGCAAAATGGAGAGAGGCAAAGTGGGATGAGTGATGTTCTTTAAAATTATTTTATTTTCTAAAACACTACAAGAAAATAGGGACAGGGGACTATAAACTACAGGAGAAAGTAAAGAAAAACCTCTAAAAATCCAAGAGGTGGTGGTCATATAATGGTTACAATACAAAGCTTATAGTAAAAATAAAAAAATATTGGTTACATTAAATGTGATCATTAAATCCGCTGATATGTTTCAAATCCAGGACCTCTGACTTCTTAAAGAACAATACAAAAGAACTCTTAAATTTAAACAGTATACATTCAGGTATAATCCATTTGTAGGGGATGTTATTCTTTTGTAAAAACAAAGCCAAGTCTCTGTATTTTTTCCTCTTCTTTCTTATTTCAAAGGGAATGTCTTTCAAAATTCTTATCTCCTTGCCATCAATTTTAAGGGTAGTTCCATTTGTTGCCTTTAAGATCTGATCTCTCACTTGTCTTCTGGAGAATATAACCACCACCTCACCGGGCAGATTATTTTTCTTTTATAATTCTGAATATGATCTATAGATCAAATCCATTTCGCTTTGAAGAACATCCACTTTTTAATCTGCAACCGGTCCCAGGGCATTAATCATGATCTGCTTTAGATTCTCCCCTTTAGTCTCAGGAACTCCTTGAAATTTCAGAATAAAGCTTGCCTATTCCATTTGCAGCTGTAAAAGCTGGGCTTCATCTGAATTTCTCTTCCTTTCCATCTCCTGCATTTGTTTTTTAAGCTTTTTAGTGTTGGCATCCATTTATTTAAGGTTTTCAGCTGTTTGCTCTGTTTTTTTTAATGTTCTCACTTAGTTGCTGTTGCTGTGCAGCAAACTTTTCGTTGAATGTCTTCATTTGCTCCAGCAGGGGTCACAAAGCATCTGTTAGCTTCTTAGAGAAGTCTATGGTTACATCCGGTCGCGTGACCGCACTCACTGGGCTGGCACTTCCTGAAGAAGGCTTAGGTTTCAGATGCTTATCTTTCTCTGTCTTTTTCAGCGACATCTTTGAGGATGTTTACATTCAAAGTAAAGTTGCCAAAAGTCTCTCAAGTCAGCAAATCGCCTAAAAGTCTCTTCTAAATTCTTTAATATAGCCTTTTTCCACTTTTAGTTCCGCCCCCCGTTCTATTTTAAGTCCATTTTTATTTTGATGGGGGGGTTCCCTCCCTTGCTTGCTTTAAGGGGGACTTTCGGCC
The DNA here is from genome assembly GCF_001447785.1 of Gekko japonicus. Classification (NCBI taxonomy): domain Eukaryota; kingdom Metazoa; phylum Chordata; class Lepidosauria; order Squamata; family Gekkonidae; genus Gekko; species Gekko japonicus. The sequence continues at coordinate 241,297 of NW_015159735.1, forward strand.
GGTTCTCTAGTGTTTGCTTCAACCAAACTCACTTTTAATGTAGATCAAGTAGATCACGCTATTTATCATCTAAAACGCTCGACCTCCACACGCTTGTCCCGGTGTGCGTCTCTGAGTCCAGTACTGGAACAAAATGGTGAGACCGTCGGGGCATCAGAACGCCTCAATTCGCCGGCAGCGTGCCAGGAGAGAGGTGATCCTTGGTGCCCCATGGCTAGGAACCCTTCGCAAGGGTTCCAGGGGAGTGCGTACGATCGCACCCCCGGATGAGTGGTGTTCTGGGAAGCCAACAGATCTAGTACGATAAGGATTACGAGTAAGTGGATTGTCCATTTTGTTCTTTTCACTCTACCTTGCACTCTACCCCTCATTTTCAATTTCAGAGCTTATACAGTGTGCCATAGCTTACAGTTCATTAGCATTTTCCTCCCCTTCCTTTGTCACTAATGGATATGTGCACATTGATAAACTACAACAAAAAAGCAAGCATGCTGCCATTGGATCACAATTATTCTTATAGTTTTCTACTGATGCACACATGTGCTCCTGTGCACTGGTATAACCATGCATCAAAATTGCTTTTTGCAGCATTTTGTCACTGTGCACATAACCTTAATAACATTAATATATATTGCAATAACCTTAATAACACTGTGTGTATAATATTGTGCATATACACCTTAATAACATCAATAATGCCTGCTCAAAGGTTTACAAACTAAAAATACAAGGAAAGGGGAATGAAGGGGGAAAGTAGGGGATGGGGATCAGTTTGGTGTATATCAGAATAAAGCGAGCATTTCTAATCAGTTGTGGCTGCTCTTGAGAAAGGGGTTTCTTTTTTAACCTGAGAGGGAGGGGAGTGTATCCTCTCAATGGACCTTGGACATCTGGTTGTTGGCAAAGGACATAAGAAAAGGCCTGTGCAGTTTCCATGGACCATAGCAGGATGGGGTCAAGTTGTCAGGCTGCTTACCTGGGCTACAGTACTTCTGAGCTGGAATGGCTCCTTGTTGAACTTTGTTGCTACCTTTTCATGGGAGCTTATTCTCAGAAAACAGCTAAGTCAATACCATTCAAGGCCCTGTTCTTTTATTCCTAACTCAATACAAAGGAGAGTTCCAGTGAGGCTGAATGTCCTGTTCTGCCATTTGAACTGCCAGGTTCCTGTGCAGTCTATTAAGCCTGGCAGCCTGAAACTCATCAAAGGTATAATTTCGTACTTATCTCTGTGCAGTAAATGCTGGGTGGGTGATGATGAAGCTTGTTCTTAAGGTTCCCTATTTACTTTCAAGTGGAACAGAAGGCAGACCTGTACCACGGATGCCAACTCTTTTTGAATAACAAAATAGGACAACTTACCCCCAAGGAATATAAAAGGCCAATTCTAGCAGAGTTACATTTCACGGAAGAAGAATCAGAATTTCATCATCCTGATGGCTGATCTCTTGTGTTCCTTTTTCAAGACAGTTGGCTCACAGGAGATGCATATCAGGTACACTAATTTCATATCACTCCCAACCTTGCCTTCTACCAGCAGCAGTGGTGGACTATAGATGTAATGCCAGTCTCTCATTGTCCTTTGCTGTCTCTCCAGTCCCAAGTCGTCTAAAGGCTTGAGGCTGCGCTCGCTAAATTGGTATTAAACCCCATACAAAGAATTGCATAATCCTTTCATTTGTCAGTGACCTTTGCAGCGAGTGGAGTCTGTTGTTTATTTGCCAATAATCTTTTGTTAGGATAAGCTTGTCCACTAATACAAACTGTCTAACAAGAAGACTGAATTGTTTTGTCACCGTTTTCTCATTACCGGTTTTCCTATTTTAAGTGCACTAGAAGAAACTGGCTTGGCATTAATTCACTCTGTTACACAGGTAGAAAATTGCCTTTTCGTTCACAGTACTTGGGTTTCAGGCACCGTTTTTTCCCCCCTTGTGTGGACAATTCTGATAATAAAATGTAACATCTACTATAGCAATACCGTAATAACAACAATCTTGCTACTAAAAAATTGTCTCTATTTCCTAGTAAAGTGCACAACAGAGGGTGGGAAAGGCAGTACAGTACTTACTTCACTATCATTATTTTTGTCACTGAACATGAAGTTACTGTGGTTGAGGGGATGGTGTCCTGGTTCTGCAGGATCTCGTCATATACCAATAATGAGAATGGCTGAAGGTTGGGGGCAGCGTTCATTCAAATTTAAATTTTAGTAGCTGAACTGCAATTGGTAACATATTTGGCAACGCAAGTACTGCAGGCACCTTAAGCAGTTACCCAATAGGTTTGCCAATGTATGCAAAATCCCATCCTGGTTCCTGTTGAGGTTCACCGCAAGTAGGGGTTCACATTTTCAGGTGTGTTCAGATGCCACAGAATTTCCCAAATGAGTCCCTTTCAAGGTGACTATTAAGTGGGTCCAGAGACTGAACTGTGATAGTCCTTTCCCAGAGGCACCCCCTTGGAGTAAAAGCACGAAGAGTCTTCTATAACTATGTAGAGTCCTGTTCAGACGGGCAGCAAATCCCGCTATTGGCACAGCTCTCATTTGATCCAGATCTTTTTTATCCAGTGTTGCACAACCAGACAGCTCCCCTTACCGCGCACGTACTCCGCGGTGGATTGCCTAGATGGCATCCACCTGAAGGAGCCGTGCAGTCAGTTTAAAAAAAAATGTTTGTGCATGTGCATCTGTGCTTCAACGTGTACTTGTTTTTCTGCGCATGCGTGGAATTGAATGGTTAAAGCACCGCCAGTGGTACCTCCCTCTAGGTACCGTTTTAATTAACGCAGTTCATGAATTTCACAGGCCCATCAGAAACATGAAATTGTCTGGAACGTTTGAGTGGAGCTCTGTGGCTGTTGCACATTTACACATTTATGTGCATATCGCTAAGGGTTTTTTTAAATGGCGGCCGTTCAGGACGGTCTGGAGTCAGACCATCCAGACAGGAGGATTGCACGCTGGAATGATCAGACAAAGGAAAGTCCACCATTGGCCCGGCGGCAATCAAAAGTACCGGATTTTCACTGGTATCTTTTAAGTATGGCTCCCTGGTGGGGCTAAATGGGCTGATCACAGAAGCAGCACCTTTCTCAGGTGTTGCTGTCTGATCGTTCCCTTTAAATCTGTAATGTATCCATCTCAGATCACATGTGTGGCCAATGCACCACGCAGTCATGCGAAGCGGCCGAGCTTCACTCGCAGTAACAATGGGTCAAGCAGATCCTAGCTGGCACCTATCGGCAGGCTAGGCTCCCATCCGAGAACCTATGGAACTCTCGGCCACTGTAAATAGCCAATCACTTTTGTGTGGGTGTATGTTGGGTGTGGGGTTGTTGCACATATAACCCAGCCTGTGAGCTGGTTAGTTTGTCTTGTTCTGAACCTTAAATAAAGTCTTAGAGCTGAATCATTGTATTAGTCTAAGGACTTTTCACTGGCGATGAAGGTGGGATTCTACCTCCCATGAACAATGACCCGGACGCCAATTCAAGCCTCGCATCGAGCCCTGACACCGAGACCGCCCGCCGCTCTGCTTTGAGCCTGGTCTCCGGTAGCTGCTCATCGCTCCATACCTCGTATGCTGACCCCGAGAGCAGCAGCACTTCCCGCTTCTCTCTAGCCTCTGCTGCCTCCTTCCCAAGCTACTTACAACCCGGGAAAGAACAATGGCAACCTCGCAGGAAAGCATCACAGCATTCGACATCTCCCGCCCCGCACAGTGAGAGACCTGGAGAGCTACTTCGACTGCCATGACATCGTGGACCCGGGTAAGAAGAAGGCCCACCTCCTCCGATCCTGTGGCATGGACACTGTCTTGCTGCTCAAGGACTTAATTGCACCTAAGCAGACCAAGGACGAGTCCTATACCGTGTTGGTCAAAGCACTGACCGACCATCTCACCCCAAAGCCAACAAAATTCGCCGAGCGCATGGACTTCTTTGCACGGTTCCAGGGGCTGGATGAGCCGGCTTATGAATTTGTTTCCCGACCTGGTGGACGCCCTGCTAAACCAGTTCCATTTGGGTCTCTGGGAACCCAAACTTCAGAGGAAACTGGTTAGCCAGGATGACCTGGACCTAGACAAGGCACTCAGGGAGGCCGCAGCCTATGAGAAGGTGCACCAAGACCACCGCGTGAGGGCGGTCCATCGCACTCAAACAGCACTCGAGTCGGACGACTCAGAGAATGATGAAGTGCTCCAGATACGCCACCGTCCCTCCCAGCAGCATCACACCAGGGGAGCGCCATCGGCAAAAGCCTCCTCTGCATTGTCTCCATGTGCCAGCTGTGGGGAAGCGCACCAACGCCGGGGTTACCATTTCCGGGACGCTGTCTGCCACTCCTGCAACAAGCAGGACCATATCGCCAAGGTCTGCTGCTCCCAACGACAACCTCAGAAGACTTCAACTCACCAGACATTGGATCTACACACGGACCTGCAAACCCTCTCAGCCCACCACCAGCCGCACCAGGTAAGCAACTTGCCCCCCGATAGCCCCCATAAGGTGCACGTCATGGTGTTTATAGAGGGGTCCCCCTGCAGTATGGAAGTGGACTCTGGCTCTTCCTACTCTATAATTTTGGAGGAAACACTGTGCTTGCTCTGCCCATGGGGGGGACCTCCTCTGAAGAAACCACAGGTGTTTAAGTTGCAGGACTTTAGCAAGAACCCTGTGGCGGTTAGGGGCTGTGGCAAGTTTGCGGTGCAATTTAAGGATTTCAATGGACAATTGGACTTGCTGGTTGTGGGTGGAAGGCGCTCCAGTCTTTTGGGACTTTTGTGGTTTGGGCCCCTGGGTTTGCAGCTCATGGGGGTGAATCAGCTCTGGGCTGAGGATTTTGCAGCTGTGTGTAATGAGTTTCCCAGGGTTTTTGATGGCACTCTGGGCTGCTACACCAGGGCCCCCATCTCACTCAAACTCAACCCGGCCATCCACCCAATTAGGATCAAGGCCAGGCATTCCCCCATAGCTATGAGACCTAAAATCGAGGCAGAGCTGGATTGCTTGGTGGCCCAGGGGGTGTTAGAACCCGTAGCTTCTGCACGGTGGGAGACTCTGATAGTCACCCCAGTGAAGCCTAATGGTGACGTGCGAATCTGTGCCGATGATAAGTGTACGCTGAATAAAGCCCTCCAAGAGCACGCGTATCCGGTACCAGTGGTCAGCCACGTGTTGGCTGCACTGGCGGGGGCACAAATTTTTGGCAAGCTGGACTTGGCCAAGGCCTACCAGCAACTGCCGGTGGATACCACCACGGCGGAAGCTCAGATGATAGCGACACAGAAGGGGGCTTTCAAGGTTCATAGACTTCAGTTTGGGGTATCGGTCACGCCCAGCATTTTCCAATCTTTCATGGACAATTTGTTAAAAGGTGTTCCAGGAGTGCAGTCGTTTCTACATGACGTGCTCATCGTGGCCCCGGATGACTCAACCTTTGCCGACCGGCTTCGGACTGCTTCAGCGTTTCGACTCGGCTGGTCTAAAGGTCAAGCAGGAAAAATGCCTGCTCGGGGTTCCCAAGGTGGAGTTTTTGGGATTCGCCATGGATGCTCAGGGAATCCACCCCACGGTCGACAAGACCAAGTCCATCACACTGGCTCCCCCACCAACGTCCAAGGCGGAGTTGCAGGCTTTCCTGGGCCTGTTAAATTTTTATCACTCCTTTCTCCCTTTGAAGGCTGCAGTGGCGGAACCTCTGCACCGCCTGCTGGACAAAAACGCTCAATGGGTTTGGGGACCAGAGCACGCCGCTGCTTTCCAGGCGGTAAAGGACCTTCTTGTCTCCAACTTGGTCCTTTCCCATTTCAATGAGACACTGCCAGTGTTCCTCGCCTGCGATGCCTCTCCGTTAGTCTTAGAGCTGAATCACTGTGTTAGTCTAAGGACTTTTCAAAATCCACCAGGCATCCATGCTTGGGGTGGATGTAAAGACCTGTCTGTTCGAGACCTAGATCTAAAATGTACAGATAACCAAAAACAAGACATCTAGCAAGCCTTCATGTAGCTTTTAAAGCCAGGGGCCCTAAACCTTTTTGAACCTGTGGGCATATTTGGAATTTTGACAACAGCACTAGGATTGCCAGGACTTACCTTGCTTTTAGCAGGGGGCTCCCGGGTCAATCCTGGAATCTTCTTCACACATGCAAAGTGCACGCAGTGTGATGACATCACCAAGAAGGGACGTCCTCATGCAGGCACACTGACACATTGATGCTCTGGCATTTTGCCCATAGAGTTTTGACCCAAATGCTAGAGTGTCAGTGTACCCAGTGTTATAATGTCACTTCCGGGTGACATCATCATGCCGACCACATTGGCGCGGGAGGGAGCTGTTTGGGGTGGGGCTTCCCCCACCGGCCAGCTGGCTGGCAGCAGATTGAAGCCCCCAAAATCAGGGGAACCCCGACCCCGACCGGGAGTCTGGCAACCCTACACAACACAATGGGTCCAGCAACAAAACAGCTGAGACAAAATGGCTGCTGTAGGATGTGGAGCCAGCCACAAAATGATCGCCACAGCTTAGCTTCAGTAACACATTGCAGATCCTTGTAGTGTGGTGGCAGCTGCTGCCAACATTTAAAAAAATCTGCACAGCCAATCAAATCTCCAATAGTCAATCAGAAACCATGCTGGGCAAAATCCCCTACTAGTCCCACCCATTTCCTAAAAACACTGGGCAGGCACCAGAAAAGGTGTTGGCGGGTGCCATGGCATCCAAAACTTATGAAGTTTTCTGCCAGTCCACCTCTGGAATGTCTACTGCTTATCTTCCAGCTGTTCTTATCATGCATTTGTACTTTATAAATAACTTACATAAGTATTTAATCTTCCTAGGGAGCCAGATGAACTGCTGTGAGTCTTTCAGCTTCTGCAGCTTCACGTTGGAAAGCAATAGTTGTTTTTTGCAAGACCCTGTTGCCACTTCCTTTTGTTGCTGTTTGCCTGGGTCAAAAGAAGCAGCTTTCCGCTATGAGTTCCAAGAGTGGGAGATAGTTGAAAGGATCACTGAAAATCAAATCAAAAAGATCAAGACAGGATAAAGCACAGCACTCAAATTGTATGTGTCCTAAGGGGAGTACAGTCAGGCAACCCATTAGATACATAACAAGACTCTGGCTGAGTTGAGAAGCAGGGAGACTTTTTGTCAAAGCTTTTTCCTGCTGTGAAAGGCACCCACCCTTTTGAAAGTGCAGAAGAAAGGGCCATTCTGCTGAGAGAGCTTTGGTCCTCTGAGCAAGGCCTGTGGAAGGTGCCGCCCAGCAAATGCATAAGATCAACCACTGTCCATGCCTGAGCATTTTCTATTGTGGAATAATGGCCTGCCTGATAAGGTCAGGAAGGCTCTCCCAATACTATCCTTCCTGATGTATAGTGGAATTGTTTAGGAGGGCATTTTATGAAGGGAATTTTGAATAACTTTTTTTTATGTTTGAGCAAAATGCTAAGGTAGCTTTTATTGCTTTTAATGGATTGTTGTTGTTTTAATTCTCCTAACCTGTCTCTATACGAAAGGTTAAAAAAACCCCACAACAGTATATAGTTTGGGGGATTGGAGAAAACTGCATAATTATGCATGCCCTCCATTTAAAGGCTGATGAGATTGACAGTGTTCTTCCAGTTCCATATTTGCTTCTCTAACTTAGGGTTGCCAATTCTGGGCCCAGAAATTCCTGGAGATTTGGGGGTGGACCCTAAGGAGGGCAGGTCATGGGAAGGGGCGGGAGCTCAGCAGGGTATAATGCCGTAGGGTCTACCCTCCACCCTCCAAAGGGACCATTTTTTTCTGCAGTCTGGAGATCAGTTGTAATTCCAGGAGATCTCCAGGCTCCACCTGGACGTTGGCAGTCCTACCCTGACTTTATTTAGCTCCATCGTATTGCTTAGAGAAATGTAGCTGTGCTGTTTAAGCAGGAAACATTTTACTCACCATGGTTCAGCTCTACATTATATGGGAGGGAGAGAGAGAGACTGAATATGTCAACTGCATGAGTGCCAGGGTAGAGGAGAGATTGGATCTCTTCAAATGTCCCCTTCCAATCAAGCTAATGTGGTTTCACCACATTTTGAAAGACTTTTTGTCACATTTCAATTTGTGCTCCCTCAGTGGAATTAGGCACCTCTCCACTCCACAGTACTCAAGCTTCATAGTGCAGTCCACCCTTCACTTAGACAAGTTTCATGATAAGGATAAGGTAAATCAGAGGGAGGGAAATTTAGAAGCATAGTTGAATATCAAGGAACTACATCCGATTGGCTATATAGGCTCATGATGTCATCCCATTCACGAAGTGATCCCTGATTAGCTCGGACCTCTCGGGAAAGGAGAAAAACAAAAGGGGGAAAGTATCAAAACAGCAGCTGAGAGGACATGTAACAGCTGCATAGCAGCAGCCAAAGAATGGTCTGGTAAAAGAGGTTGTGGAGGGGTGGACATTTCACGTCCATGGAAACCCCTTCTTGATGCCTGAAATTTAATGAAGTGCTGTGTAAGCTTGCTTGAACCACGAGGGGAGCAAAGGATAGTGCTACACATAATTAATTTACTGATCCATACTGTACATTGCCTTCAAGCTGGGTAAACAGGAGAAAACAAACCAATTATTAGACATGTGTACATTTGTTTATTTCCTGGAAGGAGCAGATGCTAGCCATAAACATGTTGCTGTTTTCTCAGAAGGATCCCAATTCATTCATGTAATTTATTCTCAGAACAGCTTTTGAAGAAGCTATAAATAAATCAGCATTCGGCACAAAAGGCTAAAATATTAATGAGGAATAACATTCTGAAATCAATACCAGAGTGCATATTATTTGTAAATAGCATGGTAGCCAACCAATAAATACACATATATTCTATATGAATGATAACCAAACCTCAATGCATCTGTCTGGGATTCTGAAGGAAAGGTACAGTCTGAGATAATTTGTAATTCATTCAATACATCCTGGGAGGGAAGGTCCATCAGTGGCTATTAGCCACAAGGTATAGATAGGGACTCTGGGGCAAGTGATGCTCTGTCATCTTGGTGCTTGGGGGGGGGGGTCAACAGTGGGAGGGCTTCTAATGTCCTGGCCCCACTGGTGGACCTGCTGATGGCACTGGTATTTCTGGCCACTGTGGGATACAGAGTGTTGGACTGGATGGGCCTTTGGCCTGATCCAACATTGGCATCTCTTATGTTCTTATGTTCTTATGACCTCATGAGACCTCAAAATCTAAGCAGGATCAGTACTGCAAAGGGAGACCACCAAGGAAAACTCCACAGAAGAGAGCAATGGCAAACCACCTCTGCTTCTCACTTGCCTTGAAAGCCCCTTGCTGGGGGCGCCATAAGTCAGCTGCGACTTATCGGCACTTCACACACACACACACACACACACACACACACACACACACACACACACACAGATTCCATTTATTGGGTTGGATGCAACAGAAAAACTTACAGAATAAGGAAGCAGAGTGGATCTTTCTATGGGATATGTGGTTAATATAGCAGAATTTGCCCAGTCATAGAAGCATGATATTGAGTTCAGTAAATAAATCTCCCAAGAAGTATCTTACATTTATTCAAGTAGATTCAGTTCACATTCAGAATGCAGTTGAAAGGGAAGAGAGAAGCCTAATCTAAAGAGACTTTTCCCTATCACAAGAGGCCAGCTAAACCCACACCATGTATATGGGTATTGTTTCTACAAGTGAGACATGTGACTCCATGCAGAGCCAAGCACAGAATAGGGAGAACAAAGGACACAGAGAGAGGAGCATCAGAGAGCAGCTCCCAGGTTAAGACAAAGAGAAGGAGATCCCATTTAAGGAGATAACACTTTGTAAGGCAAAGCCCCCTGATTTCCTCCCAAGGGTTAACATGAATGTTAGCAGGCCTGCTCTGCCTTGCAGGTATCTGTAACTAGGCCTCCCTACCTATACCATCCTCATTTCCTTCAAGATCAGATTGAAGAATAACTGATGAAAAACTTAAAGAGACCACACATGATGCTAAAAAGCTGAAGAAAAGAGTTGGTCTGATGGAACAAAAGCAGGATCTACACGAAAGGAAGCTATTGAACCTACAAATGGACAAAGCGAATAAAACCCTTAGATTCCAAGGGGTGGCTGAGACGACAGGAGAAATTTTGAAAGATGTGGCAGCTGAGCTAATCGCTCTATCGCTCGGCATTGCAACGGCTGAAGCGCATGCAGAGATAGAAGTGACATATCGTTCTTACTCTAAATATATTAAGCAAAACAAACTGCCGGGCGAGATCGTGGTCAAATTTCTCCGACGACAGACAAGAGATGATATTCTCAAAGCAACAGCAGACAAACCCCTGCAAATGGGATCAGCAAGTATCAGGGTCCTTAAGGACGTTCCATTTGAGGTTCGACAGAAAAGAAAAGCGTACAAAGAACTCATCTCAACACTTCAGATCAACCAAATTCAATACTCCTGGCTTTTTCCAGAAGGGGTCCAATTCAAATATAGAGACAAAAGAGAAAAAATCGACTCGGTGTTAAAAGCAGAAGAATGGTTGAAGCAATTCTTCGGACAGAAAGAGGAAGAGCAGCAAGACGGAGGAGGCCAGGCAGCTGACCTGGAAGAGACGGACAGAGACCTACTTGGAGCAGAAGGAGGCACGGCCAGAGAAGCATATGACTTGCGGCTAAGAGTTGCCAAATAGCACTTATGAACTAAAAAGACTTATGGATGAGCTGGAAGAAGTCTATGTGCACACTGAGAAGAAATTAGATATACAACAAAATGGACTAACTAATCTCCTAAATTCCTTGACTTAATGAAAGCATTAATCTTTATAACTAACTGCATACTAACTGTTAATGACCCTACTTTCTTGGGTTTTTAGTTATAGTGTGGGTTTTCTTTCTTTATACTGTTTGTATCCTGGGGTTTGGACCACCTGATGCCAGAAGGCCAAAGACTATAATTAAGCCATAGACAAGAGGGAAGCCATGCTAATTTCATAATTCAACTAGGCAGTGGCTCTGACTATGCCAAGACCCACTGTGAACGACTGCTACACAGACAATGCTTAAGCCTCTAGCTTGGACTCTGATATTCTAAAAGGGGTGCCATCTAATACCAGGTATTGAAGTATTAGTTAGCTTCTCTTATTTTCTTGCTGTAGGATTATAAAGACTGTGTTGCCTAGTGATACCTTGTTGCTTAAAGTATTTAATAAACCTTCATATATCTTACCAAGATCTGGTTTCTTGTGTGCAGATAACCTTGAGCAGGGCTTTTTTTGTAGAAAAAGCCCAGCAGGAACTCATTAGCATAATAGGCCACACCCAACAACAGAAACTCATTAGCATATTAAGCCACACCCTGACATCCCAGCTCATTAGCATATTAGGCCACACCCCCATGTTACCACACTCGCCTTTTGCTTCTTATTCTGTTTACTTTGTTTGTTGTTGAAACCCTGGGCTTTTTGTAGCAGGAACTTCTTTGCATGTTAGGCCACACACCCCTAATGTAGCCAATCCTAATGAGTTCCTGCTGGGCGTGGCCAACTCAGGAGCCAGCCGGAACTCCGTTCCTGTGCGTTCCTGCCCAAAAATAGCCCTGACCTTGAGGACTCACAAGTCTGAGTGTAGCCCACTTGCCTAAGGGGTAGTGACTCGGAGGGACCAAGGCTTGGGTCCTTGGCACACTTATATACACATAGAGTGATGTAGTGTGACGCCCCAACCCCATGTTCAGGCATGCTGAGTCACTCTTTCCAATACCTTCCCTGCATGATTTCTCCTATTCTGCACACTTAATTGTACAGCTTTGCCTAATTTATTTAGGTGTTGCTACACAAGGACAGGAAGCTATGCAAGGTACAGCCCCTTCAGCCCAACCCCCAGAAATTTACCTCCACCCACTTTTTTGCTTTTTGGCAGCCACGAGGGCCAGAAATGTAAACTTTAAAGAAATGAAAATTGAGAGTCTCTCAAAGTTGAAGCACGTGCTTCATATTCTATGCTTCATTTGGAGCTCCTGCAGAACAGCAAATCTGATAAATCAGAATTATAATTTTTTTTGGCGCATTGTGCCCATCAAATACTTACAGAAGTTGAGCTTCGTGGCTCAACAGCTCTTTTGTTTGGGAAAGTACTTAGCCAGCTGAGGAACAGAATTGAAAGGCAAGCCAGAGAGCTGTTGCTATGACAGTGTGCACTACCTATTTACATGGTTCTGTTTTTTCAGCCATAAGCCCGATCACATTTGTTCAGCAATAAGGCTGTTTTCCACCCATGAAATTCTCTCTATTTCTGATGCTTCAGATTAAGACTAACATCCTAAACATACTTACTAGGGAGTAAGTCTCATTGAAGTAAATGCTTATGATTGCACTGTTAATCACTCCTGCAGTGAACTATTCCAGCTTCTTCCATAAAGAAATGCATTGCAGGATATCTTATCAACTTGCTTACATATGTTGCTGAACAGATTGGTCAGATGTTGGATCTAGGAGTGGTAGAAAAGATTCTCTGAACATCTAAAACTGATCCAGCTGACTTGGGACAGTGAAATCTTCCTTTAGGAAGAATCTTCCTTTTAAAGCAACCTTCTCTATTTTTTTTCCCTTCTCCCAAACTTTTCAGGTATGTCTGGATGAGCAGATGTGAGTTTTTGTGTTTTGTTTGCTTTTATAAGTTGTCACTGCATGGTGTAGTGGTTAAAGTGTCAGACTGGGATCTGGGAAACTGAGATTTAAATCCCCACTCATGCCATGGAAGCTTGCTGGGTGACTAAAGTGAACCTCCATGTTCAGAGGCAGTCAGCCTCTGAATCCCAGAGGCAGGAGGTAACATCAAGGGAAGGCCTCAGCCTCTATGCCCTGTTTTTAATCTTCCATAGGAAATGGGGTTGCCAGCTCTGAGTTGGGAAATACCTGGAGATTTGGGGGGGTGGAGCCTGAGGAGGGTGGGGTTTGGGGAGGGGAGGGATTTCAGTGGGGTATAATGCCATAGAGTCCACCCTTCAAAGCAGCCATTTTCTCCAGGCAAAGTGATCAGTTGTAACAGTGGGAGATCTCCAGCCACCACCTGGCTGGGCATTGAGTGAGACAGGATGCTGGACTCAATGGACCACTGGTCTGATCCAGCAGGGCTCTACTTATGTTCTTATCAACTTGGACCAGTCACATGCTCTCAGCCTAACCTACCTCACAGGATAAAACAGAGGAGAGGAGAACGGCGTGAGCCACTTTGGTTCCCCACTGGGGAGAAAGGCAGGATAGAAATAAAGTAAATGCATAAATACTAAACTTTATCACTGATGATGATTCTTTGGTTCCTTTTACACTCGTGAGCTTGTTTCCCACAAGGGAAAAGTGGAATGTAGATGAGGATATTCCAGCTGATGAGGATATTCCGGCTGAGTAATAGCCCATCTTATTCCTGGCTATCACTCAGCCAGAGCTTTGCCGGCAGGTCTAGTTTCCATCAACTTTGATTGTAAGTTTTGCATGTCTATGATGCTAAATAAAAAAAGACCACAAATTATATTCAATATGCATTGCTTTCCTTATCTAGGGAGCTCAGAGCAGCAAAAATAGGGTTCTGAGGTCTTCCACCCAGGTAGGTTCTGTCAGGTGGTCCACTTCAGAGGTGGCATCACTTACCTGCTGGTTGCAACTGCTTGTTGTTCCTCCATTTCTTTCCCTGATATTGAAGGCATCCAAGACAGAGGACAGGAGCAGAACCACACGAATTATCTTGGTCCTCTTAGCTTAACATTTCCAGGACCTTGGCCTATATCCCGTTACAGCACTTAGAAAAGTTTGAAGACTTCCTCTAACTTAAGTGGTTCTTCTTGTACCTTAAGAGGCACTTCTACCAACAGAAAAGCCACTTAAATCCAAGGAAGCTCTTTAGGTTAGAAGAAGCTTTCAAACTCTGTTCGGTGGATTTGTAGAGTACAGGACCTCGTCTTCCTAGAAATGCTCCAAGGCAGTAAGAGACGGTATAAATAACGTACTTCTGTGGGACAAAACAGACAGAGAAGAGGACAGTGAGTGGGAAGACCAAGGGAACAACGGGTCAGATGTTATAGTGGCTGCATCCTGTCCCTGTATCCTTCCAGTATCTACAAGTACTTACTCTGTAAAGAAAATACATGTTCACTTACCGTAAGATTGTCCCAAGTTTTTCTACAAGTTTATTTTGCCTCATCTCTAAGCTTTCTATTCAGTGTCATGGCCCCCTGTGGCCTCAGACTGGGAACTAGCCCGTTAAGCTTGTGCCAGCCTCCTCAGGTATTCAGCCTTGGCTTCTGCCACTGAGTTCCCCTTGACTGGACACCCACTGTGGTGTTCCTCCTCATGCCTCCATCCCCACGACTGCCATCTCCTATGAGCTGCCCCCCCCCAGACTTCCTCAGCTGCTCCTTCCTCTCTGTGAGCTCCAGCATGCTTGGCACCCACTGCCTCCATGTCGTGCAGTGCGTGTGTTTGTGTGAACCAGCACCTCAAACCTGTCTTGCACTCACAGCAGTCTTTCTCTCACCAGAGGCTTCCAATAGTAAACCACACTTAGTCCAGTGGTAACTATATGCAGGAATTTATTTACAATATATACAGCTCTCAGACAAAGTGCTTCGCCAGACTCCATCCACCATACAATGGTACATTTCTACATATATACATATGTCCAGCCAATCAGAACATTGCTGACTCATACTGACTGTGCTTCAGCTCTGCCCAGTCCAAACTGGCTGTATCTAGATTATCACAGCTGTTAGCTGTCAAGTAGATCCTGGAGATCTAGGTGCTGAAACTTATACACCAACACTCCAATGCTGGGCTCTCTCTGGGTCCTTCTAGCTGCTGCAGCCCTGGCCTGACCTGCCACTGCCTGGGAGCAGCCAAGCTGTCCTCAATGGCCTCCATCTGCCTGGTTCCCTCACTGGTGGCACCCAGCCTCTCTGGCCTCGGAGCTTGCCTCCCTGCTGCTGCCACCTGTTCTGCAGTTGTGCTCCCACCTTTTTTTGATGCTGTGGCTTGCCAGAGCAGGCCCAGCCCACCCGGTGGCATGCCAGAGCTCCTCCCAGTCCAGTTATATTCTCTTCACAAGCAGGCCTGACTGGAGCACCTCGAAGCCACTTTGGATCCATAGGGCTTGCCCAGGTGGCCACATTCAGGTTTTGAAAGTTATAATTCTGGTACAGCTCAATTTAAAAAAAGAAAAATCTCACAATACCAACGTCACCTCTCATTAATCTGAGACATTTTACACTGCTGTGTAATGACGTCAAACCGCTGCTCCAGTTCTCAGTTAATCAACAATAAACTTCTCCAGAAGCAAGAGATAAAATTAGAAGTGACCTTCAATAAAATATCTGCACATCGGTATTACTGCATGTCAGTGTCATCCCTGCCAAAATAAAACTGAATGCCTCACTACAGAGATATTTGGCAAGAGACACCATTAGATTAATTCATGTGAATAATTCTATTTATTTATTTGATTTATACTTCACCCTCCCCTCCAAACCAGGCTCAGGTCGGCTTATAAAGGATAAAACATAAAAACAATTATAACATAGGTAAAACCATATAAAACCATATAACAATCTGATATCATAAAGTGCTAGCTTGTTGTAATTAATTCTTAGAGATGGCGGCAACAGTTATGTTAGTATAATCTCTGGTCTGCCTTGCTCATTATCAAAAGACTAGTTCACCCAATTCGGATTCTGCGGTTGTTCTCACAAGGCAATAATCCTTTGGTAACACAAACAGGGATGGGTACAAATGGGGAAAATGCAATTCGATTAATGGTTCGTGGTTTGCCCAGTTTGTGATTCATGAACCATCACAAACTTTTAGGTGCCAAATGAACTGGTTTAGTTTGTGAGGTTCATGTTGCGGTAGACTGATCCCCTGGTGTGCTAGAGACGTTAAATTCACAGGAGATCTCAGGAGGATGCTCCTCTACCTGCCCTCCACGTTTGGTGAAGATTGGATTTACAAGGTCCAAGTTACAGCCCTCAAAGAAGGTGCCCCAGGAAAGAGCTTTCTGAGAAAAGGACAGGTGCAGGTTCAGAAGTGTATAGAATGAACCCTGTACAAGATAGAGACATCAAGCTCACAGATCTCTGGCTGACTCTCCTCTATGTGTCCTCCATGTTATGTGAAAATCTCACTTAGGGGGTCCAAGTTATCACCCCCAAAAGAAGGTTCCCCCAGGAAAGTGCTTTTGGGGAAAATGTCGGGCACAGGTTCAAAAGTGCATAGAATGGACCCCTTGCAAGCTACACACACCAAATGCACAGGGAATCTCACCCAGCCTTTGAAGTTTGATAAACATTTTGATTAAGCAGAGGCAGTCTGTCTGGAAATCCATCCATTCACAAACTTTGAAGTGGTTTGTGGAAAGTTCGTGCTGGTTGACCTGCCACAAACTTCAGTTTGCAAACCACAAACCAGCCAAACTTCATCACAGGCTTTAGTTCATGAGCCAGTTTGTGCCCCTCCCTAAACACAGGTAAGATTTTTCTGTCAGTTGAAGCTGGCCAGCAATATGTTGCACAATTCAGGGGTAGTCAGCTCATCTGAAAACTTGTCTTCTTTAATCTAAAATAGAAATCCATTACTCTTCAGGATGACTTTCAGATTTTCCAACTTGCAAGCAATATCTTTTTTAAAAAAATTATTATTACTATGATTAAAAAATACAAAAAGAGATACAGAATATGCCTAAAATACATTGCCATACAAAATCGTGATCCACCCTGTCTCGTGAACATAGAGAATCCTATCCCAGCACTTGTCAATGTTTCTGTTAAATAACATTATACAATTAACAATTATAGTTTTTGTATTGCTCTTGACCATAAATGATCTCATCTATATACATGTCCATTACTCTGGTAATTGGTTAATTTCAACACAGTATAAATTTCATTTACTTTCAGTAACCTTTCTTGCAGATTAGGGGTATTATTTTGTTTCCAATACCTGGCAAAGACCAATCTAGTAATAGTAATCATATGCAAAGTGACTATTTGCTAATCTCTGGGAACATCAGGAAGATACTTTAGCAATAATGCCTCTGGCTTATAAAGGATTTGTATACCGAAACCTATTGATAGAAATTTTGCCACTTGTTTCCAGAAGTTGGAGGCACGAATACAAGACCACCACATGTGAAAGAAATCTGCTTTGTCTTCTTTACAGAACCAACATCTGGTGGAATTAGACTTATAAATCTTTGCCAGCTTTATAGGGGATAAATGCCATCTATGAATCATTTTCAACAAGTTTTCTTTAAAAGAGAGGCAAATTGTAAAATTAGTGCCATGAATAAAAATACATTTCCCTGCTGAATCATCCAGAATATTACCTACACTTTTTTTCCACCTACAGTGAAAACCTTCATCAAGTTTGAGTGAATTTTTCAGTAAACAAGAATACATCCTTTAAGTAAAACTTTTAACATCAGCTAAAAGTAATTCCACAAACTTTGTTGAATTAATTTGCAAAGGTAACCTCTGACTTGAAGATCTTCAAATACTGAAATATTGGGCACCTTCATATCTTTTATATTGCTATATGGCACTACTTGGTTATCAGTTATCACATTTCTATAAGTACTGTATCCTGAAAATTCCAATCTTCTTAAGTGGGAAGATTTAAAATCTAACTCAACAATCCTACCAGTATATTATGGAAAGCATCACAGACAAACATAACACGAACTCTAGTTCTCCAACCAGATCCCTTTTTAATGCAAAACGGCTCCCGATACTTGAATTTTTATCAAAGGAAGAATATGTACCCCAAACTTGGAAGAAGTATCATGACTGGATATAAAATTGTCACCCATTACAGATCATATGATGCAAAAGTCAATGGCGACACAACATTCTGACACATAATTTAAGTAATTGTCTCAAGTTATTTAATTATTTTATTAAAACCACCAGTTTTGTTTACAAAGATCATTAATTGTTAAATTAATACTTAGTTTTTGTTCATAAGTTAAGGTTATCTCTATTGTCTACACTAAAAAATATCATCTCTACAATATATGTAATAGTTGTATATATATGTATGTTGTTGTATATGCTGAAATCATTTCTTGATTGCACTGTATCTAATGTATCACTAAGACTATTTTCTGTTAATAAAAAATGTATATTAAAAAACACAATCCTAATAGCAGAGGGTGAAGGAGAGAGTTATTTCTAAAACCAAATGCATCTAGAGATTCTAACAGGAAACTATGTTCCACCCTATCAAATGCCTTTTCAGCATCAAGAAACAAGAAAGCTGACCTAATCCTTCTCTTCTTAACAACAACCAAAAAATTTACTATTTTTTTGTATATTGGTGGCTATGTGGCAACCACAGATGAAGCCAGTTTGATCAGGTGATACCTACTTACTTAGAATCATAGAATGTTAGAGTTGGAAGGGACCTTACAGGTCATCTAGTCCAACCCCCTGCACTCTGCAGGAGCATACACGAAAGATGGTCATCCAGGCTCTGCTTGAAAACATCCAGTGAAGGAGCATCCACCACCTCCTGAGGCAGTCTGTTCCACTGCTCAACCACTCTTACAGTTAGGAAGTTTCTCCTGATATTTAGCCGGTATCGACTCCCTTGTAATTTCCACCCATTATATCTAGTCTTGCAATCCAGAGCAAGAGAGAATAGATCCACTCCATCTTCTACATGACAGCCCTTCAAATATTTGAAGACTGCAACCATGTCCCCTCTAAGCCTTCTCTTTCCCAGGCTAAACATACCCAACTCTTTGAGTCTTTCCTCATAAGACTTGGATTCCAACCCTCTCACCATTCTGGTTGCTCTCTTCTGGACATGCTTGAGCTTATCAACATTCCTTCCTAAAATGTGGTGCCCAAAACTGGACACAGTACTCCAGGTGAGGCCTGACCATAGCAGAATAGAGTGGAACTACCACCTCCCATGATCTGGACACAATACTTCTGTTTAATGCATCCTAAGAAATATGCCCTTCAATCTATTTGCTAAGATAAATGTCAAAATTTTATTGTCTAAGTTTAGGAGACTGATCAGTTGATAGGATCTAATAAGGGTAGGATCGTTTACTGGTTTTGGAATCACAATAGTTTTACTTTCAGTCTGTGTTTTAGGTAAACAGCCAGACTCAAAAATATTATTGATGGCTTGTAATAAAGGTAATTTTATTATTTGGATAATTTTTTATAGAACTCTGAAGTTAGACCATCCGGTCCAGGTGTTTTAAAATTTTGAATTGCATTAGCAACTTCCTGCACATTTTTTTCTCCATTAACATTCTGTCTTCTGCTAATTCAGGTATCTTAAGTTTATTTATTTTTAAAAAAATTCTATCCACTTTTGGAGGATTTGCTTTAGATACATCTTGATAGTACTCAGTAAAGGCTTTAATAATTAAGCTATTGCTTGATGTAATTGTGCCATCTCTCAGCTTTATTCCAGCAACTGTTTCTTTAGCTTGCTTCTTTTTTAACCCTGCTGCTAATAATTTTCCAGCCTTATCACCATTTTCAAAGAATCTTTGTTTTGTATAAAGCATCTTTTTATGGAGAGAGATCATATCAATTTGGTCAAGTTTATTCTTCTCCATCTTAATTTCCTTCAAAAGGCTTTCTTGTTGATTTTCTTTATACTGACTTTCTAGAGAGGAAATTTTTTGAAGACAATCATGCAGCCCTTTCTCTCTAATTTTATTGAGATACAAGGCAGAGCTTATAGTCATCCCTTTAAAGTATGCTTTAGCTGCTTCCCAAATAATAATTGTGGAGCTTTCAGGTTGAGTGTTTATTTTAAAGAAGTCTTTAAAGCTTCTTTTTAAAGTTTTTAAAGTCTTTTTAAAGCTTCTCCGTTATTTTTACATTATTCAGTACTTCATTATTTAAATGCCATGGCGGGTTTTTTTTTTAAGGATTTTGGTTACTTACAACTAAATAAATTAGGGCATGGTCTGCATAAATAGAATTCCTGTTGCTGTTTCTTCTATTTTATTTACTAACGTTTTAGGAACCAAGAATAAATTGATCCTTGAGTAGGCATTATAAGCCTGTGAAAAATATGTATAATCTTTCAGGGGGGGGTGTAACCTCCATATAGTGACTAACTGAAAAAAGGATCACTTTTTTGCCATAAAGAATCAAGTGGTCTTCTAGCTACTTTCTTCTTATTCTGCATTATTGTGGTTCTATCCAAGACTACCTTCATTACTGCATTACTGCTCACAACTGACTTATGGTGACTGTAAGGTTTTCAAGGCAAGAGACACTCAGAGGCAGTTTCCCATTGCCTGTTTTGGGCTCCGATCACACCACCGAGGAACTGCGGGCGGGAAGCGAGGCTGTTTGCCCCAGGGCGAACTGATGCGCGTTTGCATGATCAGACTTCCGCCTGCCTGCCCTGCAGTTCCGCATAATACTTACCTTTCCCTGGTGGTTTTTTGTGCTGCTCCTGCGGCACAATGAGACGCCCTGCCAACGACTCCAGGACACCAGACAGATGTGTCTGTCTGATAGCGTCCCTTTAATTCGCGGGGGAATCGTTTGCCTGCCGCAGCTTCCACTCCATATGATCGCAGCCTTTGTGTAGCAACCCTGGATTTCTTTGGTGGTCTCCCATCCAAGTACTATCCAGTGCCATCCCTGGTTAACTTCAAAGATCTAATGAGATTGGGCTAGCGTGGGTCATCCAGGTCAGGGCTGCTTGCAAGTTAGGAGATCTGAAAGAGGTCCTTCAAGAGTCTTGGAGATCTGTTTTAGATGATGGGAAATGTTCTGTATGCTCCTAGAAGAGATGGATTGGGAAAATAGGAATCTGCCTTATATCCTTGGGCAATCAAGGTCAATATTGTCTACTCTGGCAGCTTTCCAGGGTCTCTCAAAGATTTCAGATCACTTACCACCTGATCCTTTGAACCAGAGACTGAACCTGCAATCTTCTGCATGCAAAGTAGATGTCATGTTCCTCTCCCCAAGGAAGACATCCTGAGAACCTCACAGTTCAATGCTCCAAAATGTCTTCCAGCACACAAGGAAAATGTAACGACACAACCTGCGGCTGCTTTTGAACAAGCCAATAACTGATGGCAATGCCATGAACCTGACATTCAGATTGCTTCATCCCCACCCTCTTGCTGACTGCTCTGAACTGTACATAGGCCACAGCCTCCAGTTGTTTGTGTCACATTGCCTTTAATATCAAATCTGCTATAAAAGGGTTTGCCCTCCCCATCTTAGATTTTGGAAGGGAAGAGGTATGTGTGTTTTTTTTAATGGGAACATTAGGAGGTACCTGGGGGAAAAGGAGAAAGAGGAGATCTTTGGATACAGAATGGAGAAGCGGTCTGAACAGCGTAAAAGAGATCTGTCACCTCTGGAGACAGACAGCAGTGCCGCAAGAGAAAGCTAGCCAACCAGCAGAAAAGACTGTAAGAGACATTTGGATGTCCTAATAGGAAAAAAGGGAGAATCTGGTCCTTTCTGCATTTGCCTGCCACTCCAGATTTTCTCCATGTTCGAGTTGAGGCAGTTTAAGTCCAGGGCAAAACAGCATCCAAAATAACCCAGGGCAACGGCAGGCTGAAACCAGGCTGACCACTGAAGGAAGGCAATGTAATGCAGAATGGGGGAGGGGACCAAAATAAAAAGAAGGTTGAACTCAATTTTAGTGCAGAATGGGCAACGTGGCGGCGGCAGCAGCAGCAGGGCCGGAAGGAGTGATCCCTGGTGGCCAGCAGTGGAAACACCAGGCGGCTGTCACTGGCAGAGGTGGAGGCGCGCGATGACATCAAACACAGGCGCGGCGGAGCCGGAAGGACGCAGCTGAGGCCGGTGGAAGACGTGAATCGCGTGCCGCAAGCTGACTCGCCTGGGCGCCAGAAGGAACATCCCGGCGGAGGGGAGACGCCGGGGAAAAAGAACTGAAGAAGAGCCGAGCCATAAAGGAAATAACACCGACCACCACCGGGTGCTGGTAGGCAGTCCCACCCCGTACAAAAGAATGGGGCCCTAGTTAGGGAGAAATGTCAGTAGCACCCCTCTGTAAACCGCCCAGAGACCTCCAATGGGGGGTTAGGGCGGTATAACAAATCGAATAAATAAATAAATAAATAAATAAATAAATAAATAAGCCAGTTTGGTGTAGTGGTTAAGTGTGCGGACTCTAATCTGGGAGAACTGGGTTTGATTCCCCACTCCTCCACTTGCACCTGGCTGATGTGACCTTGGGTCAGTCACAAGCTCTGGCACAGCTGTCCTTGAAAAAGAGCAGTTTGTGAGAGTTCTCTCAGCCCCACCCACCTCACAGGGTGTCTGTTGTGGGGAGGGGAAGGGAAAGGAGTTTGTAAGCCGCTCTGAGACACCTTTGGGTAGTGAAGGGCGGGGTATAAATCCAATCTCTTCTTCTCTTCTTCTTCTTCTAAATAAATAAAATGTGGATTAAAAAGAAGGCTGAATTTGATTTTAGTGCAGAGTTTCTTAGAGGACACCGTGGTGAACATGAATTAAAAGGAGAGTGCAGAAAGGGCCTCTCCCTCCTCTCTGGTTTTAGCTTAATTTGTTTTGTCTAAGTTTGAGTCTGTAGGTATATTTTTCTTGCCTTGTTTTCCTACCACTCTTAATGTCCCCCCCTCCCCGGCAGCTCAGCTTCTTACCTTCATCAGTTTCCCCCTCTCTTGCACAGTATCATTGGCTGGTTGTTGATTCCCCATTCCCCCCCCCCAGTTTTTTCATACCCCTGTAAATTAAAAAAAAATGGTGTGCAGAAGCCCATAGTGCAATATATTAAAGGTTTGTACCAAAAAGTAAAAGTCGTGGTTTATTATCAGGCAAACACATTATTCTCTTAGCTTCCGTGAACGCTCTCTAACTCTTCAGCCGCCTGCAGCTCATCCACTCTAGTCAGCAGGGATTCTCTGTGAACTCCCATCCTCTATGTTTCATAGAAGAATATGTCTCTAGATGCACAATCATAACACTTAGGGCACTTTCATGCGTGTTAAATAATGCAGTTTGAATCCGCTTCAGCGGCCATTTGCAAGTGGATCTTGCCAGTTCACACAGTAAAATCCAGTGGCAAAGTGGATTGAAAACATGTCTGTGTGAAAGCACCCATTGTTACAGAAACCCTGTATGTATTTTAAGTACTCATTGTGGAGCGGTAAAGGTTCACGAGAGAGTTCACTGGTTTTAAAATATGTCTTTTGTCTAGTAGTAAATCCCCCCCCCCCAGTTAGGAGAGGTGGAAGCCCATGGATTCGCCTCCCCCACCTTCTTTCTCTAGCAAGTTCCCATAATTTCCCCCCTCAACTGGAGCTCCTGTAAGAAAGTGAGTTGCTATAGGCAGGACAAATGACAGCTGGCTCAACAGCATCTGAAGTGAATTCTTGGAAATCTAGTCCCCCAGACTACAGGGGAGCATATACTGCATGCAGTAGTCCCTAGTATACAGGAGAGGTTGCCCACCACAGCAGGCAACTACCTGCCCCCTCTAGTTCTTCCCTGTTCATGCCTGCTCTCACAGCAGAAGAAAATGGCACAGCAATGTTGCTTCTGGTTGCTGCATCTTCAATGCTCTAGGAACGTCTCCAACTCTATGATCTTTGTGATACAGATTGGTGGAATCCCTAGAGTGGCATGTGGGCAGTGACATCATTTCCAGGTCAGCAATAGGGATGGGCATGAACTAAAGTTTGTGATGAATTTTGGTTGGTTCATGGCAGGTCAACCAGCACAGACTTTCCATGAACTTCCAAACGGTTTGTGGTAGTTTGTGAATGGATACATTTCCAGGCAGACTGTCTCCACTCAATCAAAATATTTACCAACCTTCAAGTGTGTGTGTGTGTGGGGGGGGAGAATTCTCCAATCTTGTCAGTTTCAAGCTAGTCTTTTCAGTTTCAAGAGGTTTTCCCCCTCTTTGCCAGAATTGCTTTGTGTTTCCATTTCTTTGCACAGAGCTTGCACCACTGGCTTGGATTTCCTGTGACTCTGTGGTTTTAGATTAGTCCTTTTAATCTTGCAATGCCAGTGGCACTGGGTTCTGCTGGGCATTCTGCACTTTGTAACTGGTTGTGTTAGGCTTGCAAAATCCCCCCTTACTTGGATTTCTTGTAACTCTGCTTTGAGATCAGTCCTTTGAAGCTTGCAGTGCCACAGTGGCACTGGGTTCTGCTGGGAATTCCATACACTGAACTGGTTGTACTGGACATGCGACCCTCTCCGTGCTTGGATCCTGCTTCTGTACTCCAGATCAATCCTGTTGAGCTGGCATTGCCAGAATGGCACTGAGTTCTTCTGGGCACTAGTATATTGCACTGGTTCTGCTGGGCTTGCAACTTCCCCTTGCTTGGAGTGTAATTCTATGCTAGACATCAGTCCTGTTGAGCAGGCATTGCCACAAAGGCACTGGATTCTGCTGGGCACTCTGTACATTGCACTGGTTTCTGCTGGGCTTGCAAAAATGCCCACCTTTAGTTTCTACTGTAGAGAGTCTCTGGCTTGACCTTAGTCCTATTGGATTTGCACTGCCACAGTGGCACTGGTTCTGCTGGACTTACAAAAATGCACCCCACCTTCAATTTCTACTGCAGAGAATCTTGGGGACTTTGACTCTGTTCTGCTGGGCTTCTATTACCTTGGGGGGGGGGTGTAGCTCAGACCATGTAAATCCAATCCTCAGCAAAATTTGAAGGCAAGTAGAAGAGAGTCAGCCAAAGACCCCTGTGAGTTTGGTGTCTCTAGCACACCAGGAGGTGGTGTTCTACCATGTCACAAACCTTCCAAACCAAACCAGTTTGTTTAGCCCCTAAAAGTTCTGGCAGTTCATGGTTGATGAACTGGGCATGCCACAAACCATGAACTGAACTGCATTTTCCCAGTTCATGCACATCCCTAGTCAGCAACACTTGCTTCCCCATGCTCTGCCCCCAGATGCTCCCAATGGTTGCCAGCAAAGGGCTGGCAAGCGTAATACAAGAGTGCCTTGTACTTCAGTGCCTTGGGACTGAAGTAGTCCCAGATGTTGCTCATAAATTGTCAGTTCTGTTCTAAATTGAACCTGGTGGTGGCATCCCTGATCCAGTTTCATCCAAGCATTAAGCCTTTGCACAATCTCTACCCTTGCCCACCTCTTTGACTCTCCCTCTCTCCCATTGTGCTTTTAATTGCCAATTTACTTTGTAAGCTTGTTAGGGGCAGGAACCTGTCTGTTTTTACATAGGCAGGGACCTATGTAACTTTGAATAGTGTAGTGAATGCATTTGGTGAAATAGAAATAATGAAAGTAACAAAGGACACAAAGTATCACACATTATTGGCTGTTTTACTCACCTTGCAGTCCTTATGCATATGCCCTCCAGGAGTGTTCAGGGCCTCTGCTACACTCACATCTGGGAGGTGCACATGCAGAGATGCCATTTGTATGAATTATTTCCTCTGCACAGGGGGGCTGCCCCAATCTTGCAAGTCATAGTGGCTGAATGGGTGACCAGTATACTTATTCATAAGCCATGCTTCTATATGAGGTCCTCCCACTCACAGCCCAGAATGCTTATAGAGATACTTATATCAGGGAGGAGGACTATATATAAACCATGGATTTGATCCAGAGTTGCATGGGCAGAGGGAGAGTATGTAAGTGCATCTTCCCTGCCATTCTTTCCCCTCAGCAACCCCTCAAATCATCTGCTGAAGGTTAGAGAACCCTTATAAACAATATGCCTTGTGACACAGGGGGCTCCATTAAGGATGCAGAATTCAGCAAAATTGCACAAACGTGTTTGATTTGCTCTTGCACCAGTGGATCAAGCTTGGAAGCCTAGGATTGGGAAATTCCAAGAGATTTGGGGGGTGTAGTGTGGGGTGCATGGGATTTAGGGAGATAAATTACCTGAGGCCCTGGTCACACGGCAAAGTTGCCGTGGGAGAGGCACGGATGGTGGGCAGATTATCCGGGCGTGATCACACCCCAACATCTGGGAAGTGGAGCGCACCCCTGGCTTACCACCGACAATGCGAGTTAAAAAACTAGTATCTCCAAGGTACTAGTAAAGGTTTGCCATGCGCTGCCTCCAGATGCCCATGGTGTGATCGCGCCGGAGCGCGGCATTCCCCTCCGGTTCCTCGTTTACCCACTGGCACCGAGGGAAGGACCCGTGGTGTGCCGCCGGTGTGTCTGATTGTGTAATCGTGCATCAAACTGCGCCAGGGCAATTAGCCACGCCTCCCTCCCGCGATATCCGGCCTGTGTGACCGGGGCCTGCGTAGAATATAATGCCACAAAGTCCATCCTCCAAAGCAGCCATTATCTCCAGGGGGAACTGGTCTCTGGAGGTCAGTTGTAATTCTGGGAGATCTTCAGGCCTCACCTGGAGGTTAGCAATGTTATGGCAGCCACTTGTGCTACTTGCTCTAGGGTTCTCCAGTTGGAGTATGCAGAGAAAACAAGAAGGACCCATTTGATTCAACTTCTCCCACTTGCATACGTTTAAATCCAATCCCCTTGTTAGCGGAAGTTGCTTCTGAGGCTCTCAAAATGCTTTTCAAAATGAGAGGAAAAAATACAACAATCCCTAGCTACTTTGAAGTGAAACAATATCTGCTATAATAATCCAACCAAAGTGGCTTTCCCCCACTTATCCTACAAGTTAGTAACCTTGAACAATGTAGCAATGATCCATTAAACTATACAGGACATGCTTGTCAGTCACACACGCTTAACACAGTTAATTTCACCACAGGAAAGCTCTTCTCCATGTGCTTTAAGTGGTATTCTATACAGCGATAATGGCCAAAGGCAACAAACGCATGCAGGCAAGAAATCTATCAACAGGGATATCTAAGGACATCCATTTAAGTAGCTACTGTTGTCTATAATAATTTTTTAAAAATGAAAAATACTACCTTAAACTATCCCCGAATGCAACAGCAAAGGTTGTTATCTCTATAGAAAAATTGCTTTCTGCTTTCTATATCCACATGCCTTCTCCTGTGATTACATTATGATAACATGCTGTGTCTTGTTTCCTGTTGCAAGCCAAATGGTAAGGCCACATGGCCTCAATAGCCATGCCATAAACCCACATTCTTTCACACTTTCATGCCAAACGGCAGGCCTCATGGCTACACTTTCTGGCCCACTTGCGACCAGTCACGTACACAATGAAGTAGCTGGAGTTTGGGTCAGCTGACTGCAGGCAGGGTCTCCAAACTTCCAGCCAATCCCACAAACCTGATGTTAGCAACCATGGCAACCAACAATTGGGCACACCCATGCCCACTCGCAATTGGCTGATGGTCACATCTAATTTGTGACTGGAATTGGGGTATAATTGTTTGATCCCTATGGGAGTGAGCTCCTTCTTCTTCCTGTTCTCGAATCTCTTGCTTTTTGCTCTGCTCTCTCCTCTTGTCATTGTCTGTTTTATTGCACCTGAAATGCTGTCTCTTGAGAGACAAAGAGTTGCTTTGTGACTTGGAGCACATGGCTGTGCAAAAATGGGATTTCCATTCAAAATCCCTTGAACTATTCTGGACTGTGGATGTTTCTGATGTGGTAACTATGTATCTTCAATGTGTAGTTAAGGCAAATTGCCATAGCCTTTGTTATTTTTGTAATCTCTGGTAGTCTATGCTAAGCTCTGTCCTGAATAAAGACCCTTCTTATTGCTAATTTGTCTCTGGTGTTGTAACTGAATTCCAAGACTAAGCCTTGTGCCTAATCCTGACCACATATGCTACCTTGGTAAGAGTGTGCATCTCTGGATGGAGTTGCTACTGTGTTAAATCCCAGATGCTACCTAAGGGTTGGAATCTCTCCCTTAGGAAAGGCAGGGACTAGTGAAAAGAGGTTCTGGTGGCAAATTGTTGTGAAGACCAGAGATGGTACAGACTGTCTCGTGGCTTGTTGTTTAATGTACTGAAAAGTACAGGATTCCCTCCCATCCCTGGACAGGCCTGGGTGGGCTAATCCCTGTACATTATCAAACAAAACATCCAAATGAATTGAAAAACCAAACAACTAAATTGGATGTATGCATGCTGCAGAGCAAGGTCCTGGAATGCATTGTATCTCTTCAGTCAGCTGGTGGAGAGGGTCACATCTTGCCATGTTCCCTGATGTGAAAAACTTCCTGCTAATAGAAAATTCAGCACACAGCAAGAAGAGGGCCAGGTAGACCCTTTCTCCCTGATGAGCTTGAAATGCATTCTGAACAAGTACACCAGCTTTCATTACATTATCTCAGTCTTCGAGGGAGATGTCATATTGCGTTTGGCATTTTTTCAGCAGTGCTTAAATCTGAAAAATGAAATTGCATCTGTAGCAAGTGAGCACAGAGCCTTTTCACACATTTGGAGCATGTAAAATGAACTCATGTAGAAGGGGACTGGCACAGCAAGCTCTGCCCCTTACCTATATGAATGGATGGATGGATGGATGGATAGATAAATAGTCCAGACTAGCCTGAGCTCATCAAAGTTTGGAAGTTAAGCAGGGTCATTCCTTATATGGAGGAGGAGGAGGAGGAGATTGGATTTATACCCCGCCCTTCACTACCCAAAGGTGTCTCAGAGCGGCTTACAAACTCTTTTCCCTTCCCCTCCCCACAACAGACACCCTGTGAGGTAGGCGGGGCTCAGAGAGCTCTTGACAGAAACTGCTCTTCTTCAAGAACAGCTTTTATCAGAGCTACGGCTTGCCCAAGGCCATCCAGCCAGGTGCAAGTGGAGGGGTGGGGAATCAAACCCGGTTCTCCCAGATTAGAGTCCGCGCACTTAACCACTACACCAAACTGTGATGGGAGACCACAAAGTAAGACCAGGGTTGCTATCTAGAGGAAAGCAATAGCAAACCACCTTTGTTTATCTCTTGCCCATGAGGGGTCATCATAACTTGGTTGTGATTTGATGGTACTCTAGTAGTAGTAGTTGTAGTAGTTGTTATCATCGTCATCGTCTTAGCTTCCCAGGTTCTGCCCAAGGCAGATCACAACATGTATCATTAAAAGCAGATCAATAAAATCACAGCTATTTAAAACACATTACCAAAACAGTTGCCCTGTAAAACAGGGGTTCCCAATCGTTTTGAGGCTGTGGGCACCTTTGGAATTTTAAAAGGGCGTGGTGAGTGCCACCACAAAAATTGCTGCCATTCCTTCCTTTCCTGCTGTGGCCTCCATAAACAGTAAAAACGAAAGCAGGACAACAGGGGCAGACTGGGCAGCTGGGGCCTATTATGCATGGGTGTTTTCCCTTACTTTCACCATGCATGTCCATTGGGTTTTCCTTGTCATTCTGCATTGATTTTCCTCATTTCAGCATTCAGTTCACTTTCTGGTCACTGTCTCCCCAGGTTTTCTGAGAGTGCTTTTGTGCCAATATTCCCCTTATTTCACTTCTAAGCCAAAGGTAATTCAAAAGCATACAGATTCCCTCCGATTTTCTCCCTGCCCTTTTGCCTGTCCCTTAAAGGTCACTCCTCACGCACATTGGCATTGTTCTGCCCACTCTGCACCTTCCACCATCCTCCATCCATCATTGGTGTACAAAATCCATTTCCCCCTCATTTTTATTTTTTATTTTATGACAAGTAGCATAAATCTAGCGATATGAGACTATCGCTAGTCTTGGATTGCTGAATAAAAATATAAAATGATGGGAGAAGTTTAAAAGGAGCTGCATAAGGTTTAGTTCCCTACTGGTATTGACTTGAAAGGGGGATTGGAGAGGAGGCAAACAGCAGCATCCCCACCACCACAACAACAAAAAGGATTTCAGGGGGAGGGGGAGAAGATTGGATTTATACCCCGCCATTCACTACCCAAAGGTGTTTCAGAGCGGCTTGTAAACTCCCTTTTCTCTCCCCTCCCCCCAACAAACACCCTGTGAGGTTGGTGGGGCTGAGAGAGCTCTTGACAGAAACTGCTCTTTTTCAAGAACAGCTCTTATCAGAACTATGGCTTGCCCAAGGTCATCCAGCCAGGTGCAAGTGGAGGAGTGGGGAATCAAACCCAGTTCTCCCAGATTAGAGTCTGCACACTTAACCACTACACCAAACTGGCTACACCAAGGAGAGAATTCCCTAGTGCACTGCAATATGGAAAATGGGGCTTTGCAGCTGCTTGTCAGTTTTTTAAAAAAGTCTGGTCAGTTTCAACAGTGTGTTTCCCCCCTTTACTGCCTTTCCTTCTGTTCCCTTTAATTAAAGAAACTAACACTAAAATGCAGGAGCAAAAATTTGAACCAGAAGGATTTAAAAGGAAGGCACTTGCTGAATGCTACTGCACAGCTGCAATAGGGCAATTGCGTATTTTATTTTATTTTTAAAAAGAACTTTAGATGCCACCCCCCACACATCACAAGTAACATTCCACCCTGATTTAGAAATGTACATTTTAAAAATTGTAGCTGCAGAATAAATACACCAGAGGACAAAGAATGGTGTGTAAGGTGGGCACAGAATCCAAAGTCAAGTTTAAAGGCTTATGTGACAAACTGATCTCCCCCTAAAAAAAAAACCCAAACCCAGGAGGCTTAGTGCATCGAATTTAGAGAACTGGGGGATAAAGGGATAATGCCTCCCAACAAAGCTCAGTTTGATTGACAGGCTACTGCCTGCATGCACCTCCCTCTTTCTGACTGGTCCACACCAGCTGAGGAGAAATGTAAGAGCAGCTCAGTACTGAGGAAGAGTCTTTTCCTGCTGTTTGACATCTCTGGCAAGTCAGTAGCCAGGCAGTTGGGAGTTGATGTGTCTGTCAGAGGGAATCAGACAAACTCACTTTTAAAGTGAAGGGACACAACTCCTTGCCCTTATTAAATACTTCCAGAATATGAGGAAAAGTTCAAAAGAGGAACTTCAGTCTAAGCATCAGCCAGGCTGAAAGCTACTTATTCACAGTGTTAAGAATTGAGGATCAGATTTGGCAGAAGAGATTGGCCAGTAGATTGAAACTGCCAGTCTTGCCAAATAGAAATGGAATATTGCTTCTACGAAATGGAGAATTTTTCCATCTCAGTTATTCAGTGGGTCCAACTCAGAAGTGACCCCTGGTTGGTGTGAAAAAGGAAATGGTCTTAGATTCCCCTAGAGTCAAAGGGAACTCTGTAATTCCACCAGGGAGGGATTAAAGTACAGGAAGAAAGTACTAGCCTCCAGGAAACTAAGATAGTTATATGAATCTTTATTTAAAAACCTTGTCACTGTTAAGGAATCTCCAAGGCAAACAAATCTCTCACTGTTAGGAACTGAGTCTTTAAGAAAATAAGCTTCAACCATACTCTGTCACGAGTTCAAAATATTATATCCTGTATATACTTCAAAATTTACCTCAGTTTTCTCATCCCCTGCCTATTCCTACCCAACTGTGCCTATTTAATAAAACCAACATTCCTGTTTGATCTTTACTTTGTGTCAAGTGCCATTTACAAAAGGGAATATAAAGGGGACTCCTGATTTTCTACAATAAATCTCTGGCTTGGACAGAAGCCAATTAACTCTACTATCGCAAGGTGGGACCCACAAAAAAGTTATAATTCATGTATTAACACACACTACCAGGGGGCTACTCAGTCAGAGTGAGGAACAGTGGTTTTGGTGGGGGGAAATCTGCCTCACAGAACTGAACAAGCAAGGGGTCTGTCATAGCTTACTGCTCTGAAAATCTGCGGTAAGATATGTTTGCGGAATGGGCCTGAAATTACTCTGGAAATAATTTCTAGAGTGGCCTGATCTATGCTCCCTAATCAGGTTGAAGGTACAGTTCTTTAGTAGATCCGAGGGTACAGAACTGACTAGGTCTTTGGGGAGGAATCCTAAGCAGGTATCCTTAAAAGTAACTCCCATTTTACTCAGTGGGGCTTATTCCCAGTTTTCTCAAAAAAAAACTTTCCCTTGCATATGACCTTTTAAAAAAATTAACATATAATATTAATTAATTACAAGGCATCATAGCTCCATACCATGTTTTAATGGGAATTACAACTGCTTTTCTTCTTCACTAACAAACATTTCCCCATGTGTGTAGCAGTATCTTCAGACCCAGAATGCACTTCATGCATCTGATGAAATAGATTCTAACCATGAAAACTGGAACTACATGACATGTTAAGTTTCCTTTTTGGTTTTGCCACAACAGACTAACATAGCTACCCTCTAGAATTTGTCTTTTCTAGTTACTCAGTAGTGCAAAGAGCTCACTAGGAGTTAGCCAAAGAATCAGATTTCAGCACAGGATGAATTCTGGAAGTTCTGGAAGAAAAAAATACTTCTGCGCATGCACAGGATGCCTTTCACTTAGCATTAAAAAACTGCAGGCTCCTTTTTCCACACACACTTTAATAATTAAGAATACTTAAAGATGCAGAGAAAACAGTGGGATCACTGAATAATACTTTTAAAAACCTCTGTCAAAATGGGACAGAATAACTACAAGCCCTGTGCTTACCATAAGAATAAAATCAGAGGCTTCTTGGATCACACACTGGAGGTTTTTCTAGTCTAGTGTTCTGTTTCCTATGCTAGCCAGCCAGATCCTTCTGAGAATCCCACCAGCAGGGAACAGAGGCAAAAGCCAACCCCAAAGTCCCCCCCAACTGGTATTCAAGAGTATACTGCCCCTGAACATGGAGGTTTTATTTGGTCATCATAGCTTATGGCCACTCATGGACCTTTCCACCTTCATATATCTAATTCCCCTTTAAAGTGTGCTAAAGATATGGATGTCACCACACAGTAGTTTATTCATCAAATTAATTACACGGCACGTGATAGAAACTGAAACTAAGGCATTCAGCGAAGGCATTCACTATCTATATATCTAATTCTCAAGTCACCCCCTGGTGTGCGGATACTTAAATCCGCACATCGGGGGGACCTGGGAGAGAGGGAGAGGTTTGTGCACACATGGGGCAGTCCCCACGTGTGCACAAAAATCCTAAACCTGGAAAATAACATCGGGGGGATGTTTAAATCCCCCCAAAACTCACAGAGCATCCCCTGCGCATGCGCAGGGAATGCTCTGCGACCGCCGCTGCCGCCGTTTGGAAGGTGAGCAGCGAGCCAGGGGGGGCCTCGCTTCGGGGCCGGGGGGGAAGAACCAGCAGTGAGGGCCGAGCAGCACGCCACTCGGCGCACGCTTCAAGGCCGGGGGGAACGGTGAGGAGCCGGGGGAGAAGGAAAGGGGGAGGAAAGGCAAGGGGGGTGGAGGAGACGGGGGAACCAGTGGGATGGGGGGTACTTACCTCCTCCTGCTGCTTCCTCTGCCTCCCCCCCCCCGCGAGGAGGGCCGGCTGGAGGGCGCTCTTGAGGAGGGGATGGGGGGGTACTTACCTCCTCCTGCTGCTTCCTCTGCCTCCCCCCGCGAGTATCGCGGGCCCCGCCCATTGTCTTTTTTTTATCATATTATATTTTTATTATTATTATTGATTATTCGATTTACATATTATTCCATCGTTCGTTTAAGTAATTTCCACATTTT
>NW_015159735.1:275163-275279 GCF_001447785.1 Gekko japonicus
TCCCTTCGCACTTTTGCAGTGCCAACAATTTGGACTTAAGCCTGGGAACATATTTGCTAGAGTGGCCGGAGTTCTGTACCATTTGGTATAAAATTTTAATTCCATTTCTCTAAACT
>NW_015159735.1:276917-279995 GCF_001447785.1 Gekko japonicus
ACCTCTTGGGGGTCTTTCTGAGGTTTCAATATTAAGGTTATTTCTGCTGTTCTCCAAGTGTCGGGAGCCCTTCCTCCCTTCAGTATAGTGTTAAACAATATCTGAAGCTCCGGGATTAGTATTTCTTTCATCTCCTTATAAAACTCTGCTGTGAAACCATCCAAACCCGGAGATTTCCCAGTTTTTAGCCCCTTTATCACTCCGTCTATTTCTTGAGGTGTAATTTCTTCCTCTAGTCTTTCCTTGTCCTCATCTTTTAATCTTAAACCTATTTGTTCCTCAAATTTCCCTACTTCTTTTTTCCCATATAAGGTTTTATAAAAGTCTTGGAACGCTTCTCTAATCTCTTTTGGGTTCTGTGTTATTTGTGCATTCATTTTGATACTTTTCACCCTTTGCTTGTCTTTCCTGCCTTTTAAATAGTTTGCCAATCGTCTACTTGAATTTATTGTGGTCCTCTGGAATTCATTCTTTACCATGACCTGTTTCTTCCAAAGCGCCCTCGAGTCAAGGGAATCCAATTCTCTCTTAATTTCATTAATTGTGTTCTGTCTATTTTGGCAAAATTTCTTTCCCTGGTTTCTTTGTAACAGTTCCAATTCTTGAATTTTCCCTTTCCTATTAGAATACCACTCCTTTTAAATTTCTTTTTCCTTCATTATGCATTGTCCTCTAATCACTGCTTTAGCCGCATCCCAAAGGATATTTGTGGCCACTGTCCCTCTATTTTCTTGGAAATATAATTTAAGCTGACTTTCAATGCCTTTTTTGTCCTTTTCCTTAGCCATAATTATATTATTGTACCTCCATACTCTCTTCGTATGCTCCCATTTGGTATCTATTTCTATTATTATTGGGGCGTGATCTGAAATCCATATTGGATGGGTTACAATACTTTTCAGCTCCCAGTTATTTGCTCTTTTAAAAATTATAAAGTCCAGATATGAAGCAGTTTTATGCCTGCTGGAGAAATGCGTTGGTTTGGGACTTAGTCTTAAGGCTTCATGTACTTCTATTAGGGCCCCGCCCATTGTCAATATACTAATAGCAAAAGGCGCCCTCTGCATGAGGATATCTAAATCCGCACATCGGGGGCACCTGGGTGGCAGGGAGATTTTTCTGCACACTTGGGGCAGTCCCCAGGTGTGCACAAAAATCTGAAAAGGTGAAAAAAATATTGGGGGGATATTTAACCCCCCCCCAAAGTAAAAGAACCTTCCCTGCACATGCACAGGGAACGCTCTGCGAACTGCCTCGCTGCCACGGCCACAGGGGACAGGAGGGCGGGAGAAGGCTTGGCGGGCCGGCCTCACCGCCGTTCCTGCTGCGGAGGGAGGAAGGGAGAAGCTTGGCGGGCCGGCTGGCATCGCCGCCGCTGCTGGGGAGGGAGGGTGATGCTTGGTGGGCTGGAATACTCCCCACCCCCGCGAGTATCGCTTCACACGAGGGGGGGCCAGTGGCTGCAAGCCGCTCGGGCCTCATTTCAGAGCCGTGGGGGGAGATTGGCAAGGCCTGGTGGCTGCAAGCTGCTCAGGCCTCACCCCCTGAGCTGGGGGTGGTGGTGGTGGAGGAGATGGGGGGGACCAGTGGGATGGGGGAAAGCTTACCTGCTGCTTCCTCCTCCGCCTGCTCTGTGTGGAGCTCCCCCGCCCTCCCCCCGTGGGTTTTGCGGGTCCCCTTTCTTGTCTATATACTAATAGCCAAGGCGTCTCCTGCGTGTGGATATCTAAATCTGCACATCAGGGGCACCTAGGGGGCAAAGAGATTTTCCTGCAACTTTGGGGCAATCCTCAGATGTGCAGAAAAATCTGAAATCTATATTAAAAAACTATAAGTATCCCTCCTAAAGTAAAAGAGCGTTCCCTGCGCATGCACAGAGAATGCTTTGAGAACTGCCTCGCTGCCACTACCACTGAGGGAGCAGGGGAGAAGGCTTGGCGGGCCGGCCACACAGGCCTTGCCGCTGCTGCTGTTGCCATGGGGGGGGAGGGAGAAAGCTTGGTGGGCCTGACAGCTGGGAGTCGCACGGACCTTGCTATTGGTGCCAGGGGGCAGGGGAGAAGGCATGGTGGGCCCGGCGGGAGCCGCACAGGCCTCGCTTTTGGTGCGGGGGGAGAAGGCTTGGTGGACCTGGCAGGAGCCGCGCAGGCCTTCCCATTAGTGCCAGGGGGTGGGGGAGAAGGCTTAACAGGCCTGGCAACTGGGAGCCACATGGGCCTTGTCGTTGGTGCCGGGGGGCAGAAGGCTTACCTGCGGCTGCTTCCTCCTCCTTCTCCACATAGAGCCCCCCCACAAGTATCGCGGGTCCCCCTTCTTGTAACTTCTAATACAGATTAATACAGATCACAATTCATGTAAACTGTATGTGGGGGGGTCACCCTTTCACTTCTTTCATTCTTGGGAAATATCAACTTGACACAAAGCTTTTCTGTTCTGCTACTAAGCATTCTTTAATTCCCCAGCCAAGGTAGGGATGAGAAGCAACAAGTCTGGAAGGGGGGAGGCTAGGGTTGCCAACTCTGGGTAGAAGGAAACCATGTTACTTGGGGTGGCTCAGTCACAGAAAGGAACACAATTTTGGAGGGAAAATCTACCTTTGAGGGAGGGAAGTGTGAGGGGCCATCACAGCCCAGCATACAGCCTCTGGAGGCCAGAAGGGTTTGCTCTGCCCTGCCTTGCCTGCACCCCTAGTGGCTGCAGTACAGAACTGCACTAAAGGGAAAGAAGCCCTGAAGTGCATTCATGATTCTAGCCTCGCTAGGCCCTGGAACTGGCTTGGGACCAACGCTCCCTCTAAGCTGTGGAGTCTTGTGAGCAAAAATCCTACTTTGTGAGCTACTGGCATTAAAGGTGTGAGCGAGCGATTTGGCTACTGCATAAATTAGTTTGCTCTGGAGCCATCCTTCCTGAGCTAAGACAAACACCTGTGAGCTGGAGGCTAAGAAACTCTGAGCTAGCTGACACTAACTCAGCTTAGAGGGAACTCTGCTTGGGACCAAGGAATTTTGTACCCTCAGCTTCCTCCTGCCTCATGATCCGTGTCGGATAAGCAGGGTGACTTTCATACTCTACAATCTG
>NW_015159735.1:280036-322913 GCF_001447785.1 Gekko japonicus
ACTTCCAATGGAAGACTAGTAAGGAAGGTGGCCAGGACATCTTGGCTGCCTTTAAGCATCATGTCCAACACATAGGTTTGCCAGCCTTCAGGTAGTAGCTGGAGATCTCCTGGGATTACAACTGATCTCCAGGTGACACTGATTAATTCGTCTGGAGAAAAATGGCCACTTTGGAAGGTGGGCTCTCTGGCATTATACCCCACTGAAGTCCTTGCCCTCCTCAGGGTCCACCCCCAAATCTCCAGATATATCCCAACTGGCAATCCTACCAACCCAACACCTAGTCTAAGTGGTTAAGAGCCCAAACTGTGAGCCAGGAATTCTGTAATTCATCTCTTGCTTCTGCCATAAATTTGCAAGATGGTTACTTCTCTCGCATTCTGTAAGCTTTGCATCTTTTTGGGCTTGCATTTGGTAAAACTGCCTGTGAGCTAAAAAGGAGAGTTTCGTTTCTGTCTTTGCTTTGTTTTTCCCCCCAAATGGCTACTTTTCTGAATCCTGTTCAAAGGATTGGTCTTGTCTGCTGTTTGAAATCGTTAATCAATAGTTTCCTAATTATAAATATTTTTCTTGTATGATGCTTTGAGTGCAAGGTGAGCAGAATATAAGTGTCTCAAACAGATACAACCTCAGCCACCATAAATAATAATGGAAGATGATATTAACTTACTGTTAAATACTGGGTTCCGTGGATGGTCTGACCCCAAGCTTAGTGATCAGCTCTCCTTTATTAGTAATTCAGCAAGAACAAAAAAGCTAAAAGCCAGGGCAACTGCCCTGTTTAAATAGCATGCAACTCCACCCACTTCCCCAAACAGCTACCAACAATAGGCCATTGTCAGAACCATTAATTCCTCACTCCAGAGTCCTGGTGGGCTATTGTTCTAGAGCTCCAAGCTCAGCCAGTCTCTGGTAGAAACAGTCCTGGAATGTTCCAGTCCCAATACCTAACACTTACCTTATAAGGTATTAGTTACAACAACCTAGAAATGAGTGAATGTTCACTATTTTGCATCTTTTAATCTTTTTGTCAATGGTTTTGACACTCCATTCTTCATTGTTCATTTTGTAGAGCCAGTTTGGTGTAGTGGTTAGGAGTGCAGACGCTAATCTGTGAGAACCGGGTTTCATTCCCCACTCCTCCACTTGCAGCTGCTGTTCTGACCTTGGATCAGTCACAGTTCTCTCAGAGCTGTTTTCTCAAGGGCAGATATCGAAAGAGCTTTCTCTGCCCCACCTACCTCACAGGGTGTCTGTTGTGGGAATGGGAAGGGAAAGGAGATTGTAAGCAGCTTTGAGACTCCTTCCGATAGTTAAAGGTGGGGTATAAATCCAATCTTCCCCTCCCCCCCTCCTCCTTAATGTGTTTGTATCATGTATGCATGCTATTTGGGGGGGTTTATATGCAGTTTACTTTATATGGTAATGATATTTACAACATTCCTAATTTGCACATACCATGTATGTATAATGTATCATGTGACTTTTTTTTACACCCAAGCAGCATAGAATAATGCATACATTTTAGGGGGGGGGGAATGGTGCAAGGAAGCAGAAAATGGCTCAAAACAAAAGAATTGCTGGCACAATTTGCACAAATAGAAACAAATAATTCTCAGATTGAAAAAGCAGGGAAGAGAAATTTGAAATCATTCTTATTACTGAGATAATGTGTACAATGTGCACTGAATGCTCGAAGTAGTATATAAATGCAAAGTATTACTAGCTTCCCATTCCTACTCACACTGCCCTTTTCTGTTTTCATAACATGCAGAACACACATCATGCCTTCTTAAGGCCAAGCAGTTAGCAGAGCTGTAACCCAGACCAAACCATGAGAGGTTATCTAACCATGCAGACACCACTCTAGCGAAAAAGGTTGCCGTTCGCTTTTTCCTTTAATGTGGTTTTGTTTTGCTTTCCCTTCTGTAGCCTAGCAACCTTCAGTACACTTTGCGAGAGATGGTACGAACAAATGCTAACCCCAAAAAAGATTTGCATGCGAGGGGATGATTCCATAAAGGAATAATGGATTTCAAGGATCTGTCATAACTTGGGTTTGAGGTTACATTCAGCAGAATGAGGTAGTAGTACTTTAATCTTATTAATGATATATTTATAGCCCACTTTTCTCTCCAACAAGGACCCAAATTGGCTTACAACGTACCTCTTCCCTGTTTCCATTTATCCTCACAAAAACAACCCTGGGAGGTTAAGTCAGGCTTTGAATGTGACACTGGCCCCAAGTCACACAGTGAGCTTCCACGGCAGAATAGTAGGAGGGTGGCTGGAGATCTCCCCAAACCAGGGGTCATTTCCTGCAGGAGCGCACAGGAGCAGAGCTCTGGCAGTAAAGAGCCCAAGGGGCGGGCACATGCAACAAACCCCGCCCCCTGCTCCCAGCAGCCCTCGGTCAGAGCAAGAAGCAGCCAGGTAAGTTGCAGAGCTCTCCCCGGCCCAAAACAGTCCAGTGGCACCTTTAAGACCAAGTTTTATTCGGGTACAAGCTCTCCCTCCTCCGCAAGGACAGATCTGCATGCTCCCCCCCTCCCAATAGTCCAGTGGAGCCTGAGCGGTGGGTGCTGCCTTCTGACGCACTTCCCGTGATGTCTGTGGGTGTGGCATATGCAAATAAGTTATGCTAATGAGTTATGCTAATGAGCTCCTCCACCTCTTTTTCTACGAAATGACCCTTGCCCAAAACTATAGCTGATCTCCAGACCACAGAACATCAGTTCCCCTGGGGAAAATGGCCTGCTTTGGTGGGTGGGCTCCGTGGCATCACACCCTGCTGAAGTCCCTCCCCAGTCCCCTCTCCAAAGCCCACCATCCCCAGGCTATACCCTCCAAATCTCCAGGAATTTCCCCATTTGGCATTGGTGAACCTACAGAGCGGCAATTCAGGCCCAGGTCTCCCAGATCGCACTCCAGCACTGTAAAACAACTACATCATGTTGGCTCTTGAGTGAATGAACTCTACCACTCTGGATATGCATCACCTGAATGCCCTCCATACTTAGAATAAACCAGGTCTATTTTATTAGCTTGTCAAATCAAAGTAAGGGGATTACAGGAAGCCAGTCCGATGCTTATGTCTACCTATGCCTAACTGCCTGGATGGCATAGCAGTTATTATGTAGGGTAGCATAAGAACTGTATTGGCAGGCTGTAACCTAGAGAAGGAGCATTTATGCCAAAAGCAGGAGAAGTAGCAGCTATGGCTGTTCCCAGGCTTGCCTCCTCTGGCGTTTTCCAACTCTTCCACTCTTGTTTTCCTATTAAAGGGGTGTGGGGGGGGGTGTTCAAAAGGACTAGGGTTGCCATCCTCCAGGTGGTGGCTGGAGATCTGCTATTACAACTGCTCTCCAGGGGACAGAGATTAGTTCACTGGGAGAAAATGGATCCATTGGATGTTGGACTCTATGGCATTATACCTGTCAGACTCACAGCAAACAATGAAATACACTCTTGCAGGCAGTGTTCCCTCTAAGCTGAGTTGGTGTGAGCTAGCTCACAGCTTTTTAGCCTCCAGCTCACACATTTTTTGTCTTCGCTCAGGAAGGATGGCGCCAGAGCAAGCTAATTTATGCAGTAGCCAAATTGCTCGCTCACAACTTTAATGCCAGTGGCTCACAAG
This sequence comes from Gekko japonicus, assembly GCF_001447785.1. NCBI lineage: Eukaryota > Metazoa > Chordata > Lepidosauria > Squamata > Gekkonidae > Gekko > Gekko japonicus. The sequence goes on from NW_015159735.1 coordinate 283,674, forward strand.
TAGAATTGTTGCTCACAAGGCTCCAAAGCTTAGAGGGAACATTGCTTGCAGGAAGGTTTTATTTTATTGAAGCCATGAAGTACTTATAACAGATTCTCTGTTCAGAATAACATAAGGTGCTTGAGACAGGTATAATAAAGCAAGTTTAAAATAACCTGGGCCAATAGATATGGTTCCCGCGCCCGCACTGGGGACTCATCGCGTGCTCAAACCCTGAGAAAGCAACGGTTGTAGTTGATTAAACAATTATTCTATTCTCACACTGCTGTTCATTATAGGCTAAGCAAAAAGCCTCCAAACGCAAACCACCTGTAGCCTTGGCAGATAAGGTTCCTTCAAAGCACTGCTAGCGTACATGGAAAGGAATGCAGTTGAAGATGATCGCATGAGGGTGAGGGGGGACATGCGCACAAGAGTCTAAGCCAACCCAGGGAAGGAAAGAAGGGGGGGGGATGGACACATCTCATATGCATGGAAAAGACATATTGGCAGCTTGCTGACAATACCCCAAACCCTGCCCCCCTCAGGCTCCACCCCCAAAATCTCCAGGTATTTCCCAACCCAGAGCTGGCAACCCTAAAAAGGACCAAGAGAGAAACAGGCAGGAGTAGCTGTTTCCGGCTTTATTTAGACAGTGAAATGTAATCACTTTAGCCAGGTTGCAGTCTGGTGACTGGGAGTAAGAATGTAGGCCTTCTCATCCCGGTTGCTCAGGACTGGAAGCTGCAGCAAGGGCACAGAGCCACTTATCAGCAGGTCAGGTTTAAGAGCTGTCCAGGGGGCTCCATGTTCATTTGAGGCCACCTTTCCTTCTCATTGCATCCTGTGTTTTTCCCCCCTCACTTGCAAAAGTACATCTCTTTTTTTAAAAAAACAAAACTTTATTTGACATCAACATTCAATACGGTGGCATATGAAGACTTTGGTGTGTCAAAAGCTTATCTAAGGGGAAAAGCCGGCATCAGGCCTTCTGCAGATGGAATCCTCCCCAGTGGCCTCGGGAATACAAACCAGTGGGATACTATTTTTTTTTAAAAAAATTGTGTTTATTCCATATTTTTCAACAGTACAGTAATGTCATACAGTGTCAATGCAGTATATAGTGTTCACCAAACAACCCCCCCCAAAGAAAACTGAACAAGTCCCCCCACCTGAATGCAAACATCAAGCAGTCCTAGAGTCAAAAACAGTGTGGAATTGCAGATTCGTGAATGTGGGGGGGGGGGGGGAGTCTATGGTGTTATACGCCACTGATGTTCCTCCTGTCCCCAAACCTTGTCCCTCCCAGGCTCCACCACAAATCTTCAGGAATTTCCCAAGCCTGAGTTGGCAAACCTAGACAGCGGTGGTGTCTTGTTCATTCTATGGAAGAGGCTAAGTGGCCAAATGCCACCCTTTGCCCATTCTGCACTAGTGCTGCATTTCTTGCGGAAGGAAAGGCAAGCACGATCCTGTTGGCTAATTCTTTCTGCTTTCTTGGGGTGCTCAGCTTGAAATAGCTCAGGATACAACCTCTGAGCAGTTGCTCTGGTAAGCACTAATCAATGTTATTTCACTGGGCAGGAAGCTGTGATATTTCTGATCCCTCTTCCCTTTTTAATTTGCTGGCTGGCTCGGCACTGTGTAAAGAATACAACATCGCCAATACTCGTGCCATTCCTGCCATTATTGTTGTAGTACAAGCAGATGAATGGATCGGAATTCTGCAGAACTTTTCTAATTGACAGATGGTGAAAAAAATGTTCTTACCTCTTAACCAGACTCACTCAGAAAGACAGTCCAGAAACCTCAGAATATGGTAGCCCAAATGTTAACTGGGTCTTGCCAGAAATAAGCATATCAAACCAATTTTCTACCAGTAGAAAAGAGAGAGAGTCCAGCAACACCTTAAATATTCACAAAATTTGTACCAGGGTATAAGCTTTCGTGAGTCACTCCTTCTCACTGGACTGTTGCTCTTTTCTACTGCTACAGACAGACTAACACGGCTACCCATCTCAATTGTACATTTGAGGACAGCAACAATTTTTAATAATGGTTTTTAACTACAGTTTTTAACAGCAACAGTTTCTTAACACTTTAATAGTTCTTAAGAAACATTTGATTCACAATCTGCTCCCACCCCTCTTCCCCCATTGCTCATGTAAACTGGGGAACCAGAACGGTATGATGGCGCCATATGGTTATGGGCAGAGGTCATTCGGGGGGTGGAGCGTGGGGGAATGCATTTCCCCCGGGTGAGGTACGGGGGGGTGGGGCACATGACGAAGCCCCGCTCTCTGCTTCCGGCCACCCCGCTTCCGGCTCTCATTCAGCCAGGAGGAGGCAGGAGAAGAGGGAAGGTAAGTTGCTTCCTCCCTGCCTCTCCCCACCCCTGCCTGCCTGGGGCCAGGGAGGGCCTTCGCGGGGCTTCCTTGCACTGCCGCCGGCCTTGCAGGTCCACTGCCGGGCCCCTCATGGGGCTCGGCAGTGGAGCTGCAAGGCCGGCACCGGCGGCCGGGACCATTGGGGGTGCAGTGTGTGGCCTTATGACACATTTCCAGTTATGTCAGGAGGTGTGGCCTTATGACACACTTCCGGTGATGTCAGGGGGTGTGGCATATGCTAATGAGTTATGCTAATGAGTTCCCCTAGCTCTTTTTCTACGAAATGACCCCTGGTTATGAGGCTTTAGAATTGTATTTTAAATTATTCAATAGATTTTGTGTGTTTTATATGACTTTGATGTGAACTGCCCTGAGCCTGCTTATGGGGACAGTGGTATACCAACCTCAAATAAATAAATAAATAAAGTTTATACCAGCAACTTTGGCTGCTGGTGTGTTTCTGATTGCCCCCCCCCTTAAGCGTGTTTTATATGTATGTGTGAGTGTGTTCTTGTGAGCGCACTTGGAAGTCATGGCAACCTCTGGTGACTGACCCCTACTGGGGGCCTGGAAGATATTCAGAGAGGTGGCTGAGTAAAGCCTGCCCCCGCCTCCCGACTGCTGGTATTCCAAGGAAGTCTCCCACCCAAGTACTTGCCAGAGTCGGCCCTGCTTAGCTTCTGAGATGTGACGAGATCGGGCTTTCCTGGGCTAACCAGCTGTTTCTGACTCCTATTGAAAATGATGACTTTTGACCTTTAAACCCCTCAGCAGCTTAAATCCAAAGCACCTGGAGGCTGAAAGGCCATTCTAATGAGGCAAGTTCAGTATGCTGTAATAGGTAAAGGTATACACTATCAGCACACAGCCGTACATTCCACACTATGCCCTGAAGATTATCCAAGAGAGCTCTGGTGCAAGAACCCGCATTAGCAGTAGAAGCGTCTCATGAACTGGGGCTAACTAAAATTACCTGATAATTGCTCAGATCAAACTGATATTAAAGGAACGGCTAGATGGGCCAGCTTAAAAGTTGGCAACATCACGTGTAAGCCATCTAAATAATCAAATGCAGACAAATCTTTAGAGTCGCCAGCTGTCTGGAGGGAAAATGTCCTGTCCTTGAAGTAGAGGCTTAATTGGATGTTATTTATCAGGTGATATTACTTCCCTGTGTGCTATGATAAGCTTCCAGTGCCCATTTCCACACACTAAAGGGACCAGACATTTTTCTCCAGGTCTGTTGGCAATCCTGCCTATCTTGGATTGTTGTGTGATTAGGGGAGGATGAAATTCATAATAAGAGCATCACTGAATATGGGAAAAAGCTCTATAAATAAGCAGAAGTAAAAGACTAAGTAGAAGTAAAGGGAGGACACCTGGCCATTTAAGCACTGAAAGTTTTCTTCACCGCACTTCCCTTTTCTCCTTCAGTTTTTTGGTACTTCAGAAACATAGGTTGTCATGACAACTTAACAGATGTTTACAGTTATCGGGGTCTTGTTATTTCTCTTTCTTCCAGGCAGCATCACCATTTAGCCGGCTTTTGAGATTCGCCGGGGTAGACAAGTGTTCTCTGTGGAAGCAGAACATTTCACAAAGCAAATGATAAATGGGACTTGGAGAAAGAACTTTTCCTTATGCTGCTGTTTTCAAGCATACTTTGTGGGAAAGTAGAGTTGCCAGATGCCTGGAGGGAAAAAAAAGTCCTTTCCCTTTAATAGACACCTCTTGGGGGATGTTATTTACTTCCATACTATGAAACATTTCAGCTGCCCATTTCCACACATTGAGCCTCTGCTAAAGGAACAGGACATTGTTAGCCAGGCCAGTTGACAACCCTATGGGAAAGAGGGTCTTTCCAAAGCAGTCATGGGAAATTAAAAACAAAAAATCAAAAACACCACTCTGCACCTGTTAATCTCTAAACATGCAAACTGAATAGGTTGTTCTCTACACTATCTTCCAATGAAATTCTTATGAACAACTGAATCTACTGTATACCAAGTCAGATCAATATCCCATCTACTTCACCACTGTCTACTCTAACGAGGGTTGCCAGGTCTTACTTTGATCCTGGCGGCAGCGAGGGGGGGGGGGAGCTCCAGCCTGGCTCCTGGAGTCTTCTGATGCGTGTGTGGAGCATGTGTGCCATGATGACATCACCTGGAAGGGATGTCATTGAGCTGGGCACAACGTTTAGGGGAAGCTCTAGAATTCAGGTAGAAACTCTATGGTCAGTTTTTACCTGAATGCTAGAGTGTCCCCTGCGCAACGTGCCCAGTGCAGTGTCCCCTGAGCAACATGCCCAGATGTCATCACACCTGGCATATCAGGCATGCTGGAACTATTTCGGGGTGGGGCTCCCCCACTGGCCAGCTGGCCAGCGGCAGATTTGTGGGCCCGAAATCAGGGGAAGCATAACTCCGTGGGTTGGCAAGCATAACTCTGACGGGCAGCAGAGGATCACTAGGGCCTCAAGCAGAGAAAGACCTTCCCCAGTGCCTCTTATAATTATTTTTGTAAACCACAGATGCAAGGAATGGAGAACCTGGATCCTTTTGCAGGTGATAATTCATCTTCCCAGTCATTAGCTCCTGGCCCTTCTGCCACTATCTGATAACTCCAGTGAACAGGAGTAACTAGAGCCAACTAGATGTTACTTTTCAAATGTTCCCATCAGCCACATTGCAGCTGTGTAGAACTGCTTCTTTAAAAAAAAGTAAGGAGAGTCCACATGAGCTCAGAATGGCACTGCAGGGGAAGAAAGGGCTCCTGCCTCCCTCCCAAGTAGATTTCTCGAGCAAAACCAGATGGGAAGTGGAGGGCAGAGTTATTTCACTGATTTTTTTTCCTGCTCCGTGTGGAGTATCTGTGCATGCGGATGTCAGCTATGCTGCCATGGGAGTGGGGAGGTTGGTTGTCTTCTAATTGCCTTTGCATTCCTTCTGTGCTGCTTTGCTGCTACAACGCTTATCTCTAAGTATTGCAGGTGGGGATGTTGATGTCTGGTTTTCTTGGGGACTGTGAGAGAGTGTTTCGTCCCCAGCTTCAGCGCTAAACAGCCGAAGCTCTTTCTCCCGCGCCCGGGAGGGTGGCTCATTGACCAGGGCAGTGGGGGGGGGTGCATACGAATACCCTATATCCTATTATGCCCCATGGGCAACCGTCATTCTTAACAGTGCCTATGTTAATGCATCTATAGCTCTTCAGTAAAGTATTACCTTTCCTGATAAGCGTGTACTACGTTGTTGGCTGTGGGTTCTGACAGCGGAGCAGAAAAATCAATGACATAACTCCCCCACTGATGCATGGTTCTCGCTCATGAAAACTGCTTGGAGGGGAGGCAGGAGCCCATTTAGGTTCTCTCTCTCTTTTTTTTAAAGAAGCAATTCCACGCAGCTGCTATCAGGCTGCAGGGAACACTTGAATGCTCTTGCATGCAAGCGCCAAAAAATAACTTCTAATTTGGCTCTACGGAATTCTTTTATTTTAATGCCGTATAAATCAGAATTGAACTTCAATATAATTTGCAAATGATCTTATTCAAAATTCACATTGCTATGATTCTAACTAAAAAGAAAAAGAAAGGAGACAAGAAAGGAGGGGGGGAAACGGAAAAAAAAGGAACAGAAGACAGACAAAAGAATGAAAACATGGAAAAGTAAAGAAAAAACACCAGAAAAAGAAAAAGAAATGAAGGAATGTTTGTATTTTAAATTATTCAAATAACAGTCTTGCCAACAGGATGTGTTGTTTTTTTAAAAAAAAATCAATTCATCTTTATATTCTTCTTAATCCTAATAATTTTTTACTGGCAGAAATCACTGATATCTTTGGAAATTACTTCCAGCAGAGCGTGCCTTCAGATAGAATCTTCAGACAGTGCTGAACAAAGCAGTCATAAATCAACACTGCCTTTTTTCATGGCAATGTCAAACATGTAAAGGCCACCTTGAAAGTTACTTTCAGTGGCACAGAAAAGGTGGAGCCCTTCCATGTGATCTCAGTGGTAAGGGGCACCATGGAAATCAGGATTACTTCAGTTTTTAAAAGAACTTTTGTTGGAAGGAGGCACGGTACAGACTCTCCCTGCAGGCCTTCCAGCAGTATTTATTTATTTATTTTGCGATTTCTATCCCGCCCTACCCAGTGGCTCAGGGCGGCTAACAACAATGTATAAAATAATAAAACAATAAAACAATTTTACATATGCAATAAAACTGGTGCTTCAAATCTATACAAATCTATACATTATACAAGATGCTCAGCGACTCATATTTGCGGCCCACGATCTTAATAGTGGGAACGCCCCAACGCAATCAAACTAATCCACCTCCATGGAATCCGGTAGATGGATGGTACATCGGAGGTGGTATAGCGATGGTGGTGGCGGCGGCTCCTACCCAAAGGCCTGGTGGAAGAGCTCCGTCTTGCAGGCCCTGCGGAACTGCACTAGGTCCCGCAGGGCCCGGATCTCCTCCAGGAGCTCATTCCACCAGGTAGGGGCCGCCACCGAAAATGCCCTAGATCTAGTATGGGCCAACCTCACAGCTCGGGGGGCTGGAACTTCCAGACGATGGAGCATCCCCGATCTCAGTGCTATGGAGTGGCATTGGGGAACGTCATAACGTAATCATGCCCCTAAAGATAATGTTGGAAGGAGCCTTTAGACACTTCTCTGGTTATGCAAAATGGTTGGTCTATATGAATGTTTCGTTCTGCACTGATTGAAAATTCTGTCAAGCAAGTTAGATCCACCACAGGTGCATTTCAAGTCACAAAAATAGCCCAGATATGATGCCTATTTTTCCTTGTCTGCCCTGTTCAAAATTTCCCCACAAACACAGACATTGTTGTAGTGAATTTGGGGACTCAGTGGCAAGTGTGATGGATGGCTCGCTATCCTTGGCAAATCCTCACTGGATTCTGCAGTGATTTTTCTCATACACACCTCTGTGCAGAGCAATAAATAATATAATCTGGTTGTTGCCACTTTCCTTGTTTCTCTTAATAACCAGAAGTGTCATCGACAAGGCTATCCTAAGCAGAGTGACACTCTTCTAAGACCATTGTTTCTAATGAGCTTAGAAGGGTGTAAGTAATTTTAGGATTGCACTGTTAGTAAACTGAAATGAAAAACAGACAGCTGTAGAAAGCCCTCCTGACTATCCTAAAATTAGTGACATCCACAGCATCTTAGGAAAAGGTGATCAATCACATACTCATTTCACTGCAGGCAAGATGGGGTCATCAAAAACATAAATTCTCCACTTTCCTCCATCTTTCATCTGCTTCCCCGTTTATTTGCTTTAAATTTCAAATAAATTGCACCCATCCCATGTGCAGGTAAGATTTGGAATTTGGGCCAAAATAGATGTCCTTCAGCTTACCTGGGACTCAGAAATGTAAGATGCTGCATATCCTCAGGAATACACTAAGGATCTTCTCAAGTAAGCAGAGTATATCATTCAGAAACTGGGTTGGATCAAGCCAGCTTTTTCAACAGTGAAAAAGGAAGAAGGGATCTCCTTTGAGAACCGTGGGACCTCCATGGACAAAAGTCATTTAGGCTGTAATAGGAAGGGGGATCTGGGCAAAACTGAGAAGGAAAAGGTGGCTGTATCCAACCCATTGAACTGAATGAGGCCTGCTAGGCCCCTAGATCCAGCCTCTACAGGGACAGATCCATCAATAAAACTTGACTTGGAGCAACTCCAGATTCTGGAACTTATAATGAAGAAGAGTTGGATTTATACCCCGCCCTCCACTTGGAGTCTCAGAGTGGCTTGCAATCCCTTCCTCTCCCCACAACAGACACCCTGTGAGGTAGGTGGTGCTGAGAGAGCTCTGAAAGAACTGCTCTTGAGAGAACAGCTCTGAGAGAACTGTGACTGACCCAAGGTCACCCAGCTGGCTGCATGTAGAGGAGTGGGGAATCAAACCCAGTTCTCCAGATTAGAGTCTGCCACTCTTAATGACTACACCCAACTGGCTCTCAGCATGGAGTGAGCCACTGGACATGAAACAACCAAGATCTGTACATGTTAACAGACAGTGTACAGAAGACTGACTTTGGACTGAAGGAACAGTAGAGATGGGAATGTGCTTAACATTTTTATCTGATGTTTCTCTCAGATGCAGCTCCCAGATGTCTGAGCGCCACAGCTAGGAATAAAATGGTCATGGAAAGGGAATACAGAAGACAAAGAGGAGGCAGAAGAATGGCTAAGCATCAGGCACAATGAGAGCTTTGCTTCAGGTTGCTTCAGCGTTCCATCATGAAGGTCATCTTGAGCATAGTGCTGGGCCCAGCTGCTTTGCACATGTAGAGTAGTTGCTTACTTGTTGCAGCTTATGACTGCTTTGCCCCAGCTCAAAAACATTTACTGAAGAAGAGGCAGTATCCTGGTTATGGTCATTTGGGCCATTACATTAGCCAAGTTACATAAAGTATGGAAATCCTCACTGTTCATTTCCTCTTTCCACTTATGCATTTAGATGAATCCATTAAATGACCAACATCAGATAAAACTCATTGCCTGCTTTTTATACAGTCAGTGGCATCTATTTGAGAAGTGATTGCCACAACTAGTCACAAGATTAGGTGGATTCATGGACAGCCACCAGAGGGGCACTGAGAAACCTAAATACTAAGCCTCAACTAAAAAAAATGGTGAGCTTTTTGTGTTCCTTCTGTATGCCTTGTATAACTGAAGGCACTAAAGGCAGAGCAGATCTTGCAGGCTGCAAGAACATAATCTAATTGTGCAAGGAAACAATGTAATTGTGGTAACTGGATGCATCCATATTTTCTCTGATGTGTTTAAATAGTTCCCCAAATGATCAGCTCATGATCACTGGGCAGGTTGTGATCCAAACCAGTCGTTGACTGAAAATAAATATTTAGCACTCTTCTTCTGTTCATCATTTCTCAATTCCAAATCATGCCTTCCCCTACTCCTTTTATTTTTAATTAATTTTATCTACGAAGTTACAGAAAATGCAAACAGAAATGAAAATATCAACAATACATATAAACCTTAATTTTCCATGTTGTTCACTATTTTTTCCAAATATCATTTTTAAAGATTTGTTTTTAAAATAAGCCATCAATATGAACACACAATCCTTTTAAAATGTTCAGTAGAGACCTGAATTTCCAGACCTAGATAGTCACAAAACGTCTACTTTCAGAAAGAGATTGGATTTCAGAAACCTGTTAGTTTGTTCAACTAGCCTCATTTTAATTTGGCATTTCCCTTGCAATAAGTGAACTTACAAGTCCTTATTTGGGCACTATTTTTATTTCACACTGATTTCCCCCCCTTAGAAGTGTGCACATTTTCAATAGTATTTGTGCGCCAATTGCATAAAATGGCATCCACAAATAAATGGCATTTTAATAGTGTAAAAAAAACCCTCAAGGAATCAACCACAGCAATGGAAAGGGGGCAGATCAAACCAATGAGATTGACAACATTCAGACGGGAAAATAATTTTTAAAATGGTCATCTGGTCTCATCCCTAATCCAGTTTGGTCCTTTAAAAATGGCTTTCATTATCCAGAGGAAAAGTAGTGAGGAAGCCATGTTGAGATGATAAATGGGCTCCTGGCGTGTTTCCAAAGGCTGAATAAGCACACATATATACTTCTTAACAGAATAGTTTGTTCATTCACCCTCTTTCCCCAGTTATTCAGCACCAAACTGTCAGAAATTGCCTATTAATTTGACACAGGTTGTGCTGTCATGTTTAATTTTAGCTGTTCTTTTAAAAACAGAATTGTTTTATAGGGGTTCTTTTTAATGAAAGAAGGCTACAATTAAAATTAAATGGACCTGACCTTTTCTGAACATGTTGGGTGCTGTTTTCCCAGGTTACCTAGAAGTTTCTTAAGCAAAAAAAAAAAAATGCAGTTTTAAAAAACCTGAATCTTCATGACTATCCTAATAAGGAAAATGTCATATGTGAGGGAGCAGCAAGGTGAAGCTGAGCTTTAATCTTATGTTCACATAGAAAAAAACATAGCTCACATTTCCTGCATTCACATACAGTATAAACATGCAATTAGGTACTCACACATTGCCCATCTACCCCCTTAGAGCCCCAAGAGGCTTCTTGCACCTTAGGATGTGACAGGTAGCACAAAGAGATCTCCCTTCTCATTTATGGTTCCTTTACGGAAAACCTAAAGTTTAGGTGACAATAAGGAAAGAGGGAGAATCCAAGTTTAATCAGCTGCAGAGTCTGACCAGGAAATAAAATGCCAATTAAATCCTGGCTTTTTCAAGACGGGTCGCTGTATTAGTCTGTCTCTACTCTTTTCTACTGGCTTTTTCAAGGTGAGGCAATTATATATAGAAGACTAGAGAGAGGGTGTGCACACGTGGGAATATCTGCACACATTTCTATCAAGTTCCCAGTGAAAGCACTAAGGGTTGGCATATGCTACAATTGTGGCTCCCTGTTTTTAGGACTCTACATGCTCATGTATGCAAAGCAGAATTCTGCTGGCCTTGCCCCCTCCTGTGTGCAGCTACTGTGCCTTGAAGTCCACTGGGTGACCTTATGCCAGTCTCTCTCTCTCTCTCTGCCTAACTTACCTCACAGAGTGGTTGTGAAAGCAAAACGGAGTCCATATATATTCCCCTGTGCCTAAAAGAAAGTATAGGATAAAAACAAATGTAGCATGTGTACACCAGGCTTCCCAAGTACTTACCGTGATTCAGCAGGGGACACAGACGTCCTCACAGGATCATTCCTGCGGGGACAACAGACATGCCACACCATGCCGTCGCCAGGAAGTGACGCCCAGCGACGCTCTGGCAATGGGGCTGAAAACTCGATGGTACCATCGAGTTTTCGGTCCCATTGCTAGAGCACCGCCCGGTGTCACTTCCAGGTGACGGCATGGTGTGTTACAGGGAGGAATGGTCCGACCGGGGAGCATGTTTCCCCCGCCGGATCACGGTAAGTACTTGGGAACCCTAGTGTACACTCAATAGAGGCAAACACTGAGGTTTTTATACCCCACTTTTCTCTACCTTAAAGCAGTTTACAACCTCCTTCCCTTCCTCTCCCTACAACAGACACTCTGTGAGGTAAGTGGGGCTGAGAGAGTCCTGAGAGATCTGCGACTGGCCCAAGGTCATCCTGCAGGCTTCATGTGGAGGAGTGGGAAATCAGACCTGGTCTCCAGTTTAGAGGCCAATGCTCTTAACTGCTACACCACACTGGCTATATAGAGCTTCTATACATGGTGTGCTGGACACCACCACTCTAATTCCTCAGGGAATGAGTAAGACAAACAAAAAATACATGTACAGTCAACAACAAAAGAAGTTTATTAAGTGGCTGCCAAATAAAGTTTAATAAAGGGGCCAAATATAGGTACATTTGGAGCAAGAAAGAAAGCCTGTGGCATGAAGACACCATATTATACCACTGCATTAAAGTACTATATCAAATGGTTTCTAATAGCTTCTCATGGAAAGGAAACCAGTTAGAAGTGCAATGATAGTTGACACCTTTTGATCCTGTGGGGTTTTTAAATTACATCTGCCATTTCTGGGGATGCTACTTGGGGGAAGCATTTTGTTGGGTCGTTTGTGAAGAAGCTCCACAGGGCACATACAAGCACCTTCCATAGTCCTTTTGGCTAGAATGGTGTAGGACCTGGGAGATCCAGGTTTGTACCCCACTTCCTTTAGCCAGCCAGCCACTCTCACCCTAAACTTGACTCATAGGCTTGCTGTGAGGACAAAATGGAGGAGTGGAGAATGCTGTTGTTATCTGCTGTGGCTCCTCATTGAGAAGGAAAGTGAGGTATAGGTATCTAAATTAATAATATAAAAGGTATCTTTACGATCTGTAGTGTTTCCAAAGACAGCTGCTGCTCATCCCCTTTGGTTTGCTTGGGAGATTTCAAACTCAAGGCAGCTATTCCCAGCTGTCTCGAATTTGAAATTTCCCATGCAAACCAAAAGAGAGCAGCAGCAGCTATATTTAGAAACACTACTTAGGCGCTAAGTCATTGTCAGTCTCTTCCGCACAGCTACAAAAATATTGCTCCACTGTCAAAGTGCCAAATTTCCGAGCAGTTAGTCTGACTTGCCAGCAGTGGAGATATGAAAGCATGGCAGCATTCAGATGCTTGATACGGCTGATGTGTTGTGACAGCTGGGCTTTGTCAAGGCAATGTACTTTGATCTCTGCCTTCCTCCTCATCTCAGGGCCAGACAATAATGCTAAGCAGAGGGCTGGTGATGATTTTTACATCTCAACAGACCTCAGTCAGATGGATACCAGGAGCCCCGCTTTTTCCCCTTTTTAACTTGCAGCAAATGCAATGGAGTCAGCTGCCATTAATTTTTTAGGTGACTTAACTGTAGTTTGGAGATGGACAGGGCAAGGACATGACAATAGGAAAGTGAATTTGTTTGGGGGTTGTTGTTATTGTTTTTGGTCAGTGAGCACATTGCTGCCTCTATGATAATGTACTTGATATTGTCTATCTATCTATATATCTAATAGCCAAGTTCCCCCCTCTGTGTGGATATCTAAATCTGCACATCAGGGGCACTTGGGGGGCAGAGAGATTTTATCTGCACACTTGGAGCAGTCCCCAGGTGTGCAGGAAAATCTGAAAAGTTGAAAAAAGTATACGTGGGATACTTAAATCCCCCCAAAAGTAAAAGGGCATTCCCTGCGCATGCGCAGGGAATGCCCTGACAACTGTCTTGCCCTTGCCGCCCGAGGGGGGGGGAGGAGAAGGCTTGGTGGGCTGCTGCTGCCGCTGGGGGTGAGGGAGAAGGCTGCCGCTGCTGACACTGGGGGGAGCGCTTGGCAGGCTGCCGCTGGGGGAGTGCTTGGTGGGGGTGGGAGAAGGCTTGGCGGGTCTGGTGGCTGGGAGCTGCACAGGCCTCGACATTGGTGCTGGAGGTGAAGGCTCACCTGTGGCTGCTTCGTCCTCCTCCTCCATGTGGAGCACCCCCCCACAAGTATTGCGGGGGCCCCTTCTTTTTTAATTCGAAACCTGGCCCTAGATTGAAAAAAATCTACACAATAGGGCCAGGTGCAAACAAGGGAGATGTTTCTGCAGCCCAGGGAGGGCCCTCAGGGTTGCAAAAAAAAAATCCTCAATTTAAAAGGGAGGGATAAAAATTAAAGAAAAGTCAAAAGTTTTAAAATGCTGAGCTCTTGCTGGATTTCCTCATGGGATCTGGTACTCCAAGATGACTGGAACACCTTCACTTGATAAGTTGGGAAGGAAAGAGGGGGCAGTCAGGAAAGGAAGGAAGCTGGAAAGAGGAAGGAAAGAAAAATGGAGCAAAGGCAGCTGAAGGGAGAAAAGGAAGGATGTGGAGGGAAAGTGTTAGATAGGGGCACTAAGACAGGCAGATGGGAGGGAAGGAAGAACTGGAGCAGGGAAAGGAATGAAGCTGGGTGCTGTGAGGGTCACAGGGGTGGAGGGAAAGTGGAGACAGCACGGGGAGCCTCAGCCTCTCTGCCCTGTTGTTGGCATTCCAGAGGAACTGGTTGGCCGCGGCATGAGACAGGGTGCTAGACTAGATGGACCACTGGTCTGATCCAGTTCGGCTCTTCTTATGTTCTCCATCCCCAGGCTCTGCCCGCTGCCACTCAATTGGGTGGTGAGGGAAGAAATTCTGGGGGGAATGGGGGTGGTGGTGACTGGTGATGAGATGAGGTCACTTCTGGAATGAGTCAGAACTGATGTCATCAAGTCAGGTGATGCTCTAGCATTCTCCCCAAATTCGTGCCTGAAGTGACATCTATGCATTGTTGAGAATGTCACTCACAACACTGCCTGTGAGCCCCCCTTCCCCTGTAAGTCTCCCATGAGTTTCCAGGCCAGAGGATGAGATTCACTATGCCATTTCTCATGGGTGCCCTCCTTGTTCCCTTGGCTGGTGTCCAAGCTGAGCTGGACAGATGCACAATGGGAATCCCCCCAAGAATGAATAAAATCTCAATTTCCCCCCTGAATGCTTATATTGAAGTGACAAATCCCCAATATGGTGTTTTCATTAAAGATGCTTATCAAGTTTGTACTTCTTTGGCTCAGAGTATGAGCTCTAGCAGCTTGGAAAGCCAACCTCCCAAGCAAATCTGAGCCAAAGAAAAATTCTGCTTTTGTCTTGTATTCTAACCCACCCCAAATCTGCCTTGTTGATGGAGAGCAACAGGGTGGTGGTGACATGAGGCAGCTGTGAGGAGAGAAAACTGTGCCAGCATCTCCCTTCGATTTTGTTTTCTTCCTTTCCCCCTCCCCTTTCCAAGTGCATTGTAGGAATTGTAGTTTCAAGAATGTCTGACATTAACTAACTTCTTATTAGGGCCAGTTTGATGTAGCAGTTTAGAGTAGCAGACTCTGATCTGGAGAACCAGGTTTGATCCCCACTCCTCCACATGTAGCCAGTTGGGTGACCTTGGGTCAGTCGCAGCTCTCTCAGAACTCTCTCAGCCCCACCTACCTCACATGGTGCCTGTTGTGGAGAGAGGAAGGGAAGGTGATTGTAAGCCACTCTAAGACTCCTTTGCATAGTGAAGAGTGGGATATAAAAACAGCTCTTTATTTTTAAATGATGTCTGTTTTAGGGATGTCCATTGGCTTGTGTTTAATGACCTTTTGTTTTATATTGTTATATCATTTTAATTGTAATCTGCCTCCAGCAGGACTCTGAAGAGATAACACAGAAACATTTTATATAAATAAATAGGGGTGGAAAGGGACAGGGGGAATTCGAGGGGAACTAAGGATTCCATGACATTCCAATCACATGTTCAGGCTTGTCATGGCATTCCAAGTTCTTCAGGAGGTTGGGTTTCTGCCCTAAAAAATGAAGTTCTTTTGTTTTCCTGTTGATCTCAGTTTCTCCCAAGTGAAATCAGAATGCAGCTGGGAGAAGCTCACCCAGGTCTGGTTTAAATCACTGCACCTGCTGCCACACCAGGCCCTGTGCAGGAAAAAGGCACCAGAGGGCCAGTTTACTAGTGAGGCCAGCTGGCCGTTTCCTGGATCCTAAGGGGAATGGACGAGGAAGTAGTCTTGCTGAGGGGGAAGACAAGGTGCTCCTTTAATCTTGGTGTTGCCTGCAGATGACTTGACCTATGTCTCAGCAGAAACAAGACGTACAGCTAAGCCAGTCTAAAAGCAGCACCAAGCTGGGCTTCGGTAGCAGGCTGGTAAGGGCTTTCAGCTTTTATCCCTACAACACCCTACACAGACTTGCGTATATGTGGAAAGTGTTGCCAGGTTACAGACGACTTATGGTGACCCCCTAGGCTTTACAAGGCAAGAGACTAACAGAAGTGCTTTTCCATTGCCTTCCTCTGCATAGCAACCCTGTTCTCTCCACCATTTCTTTTCACAACAAAGCCTGTGAGGTAGATTAGGCTAAGAGAATGTGATTGGCCAAAAGCCACCCAATGAGCATTTATGGCAGACCAGGGATTTGAACCCAAGTCCCCCAAGATCCTAATCTGACACTCTTACCACTGCACCACACTGACTCTTTGGGGGCAGGATACGAAGCCTGGCTAAGATTGTACGTCCAGCTGACTATCACTTTAACAATTTTTTCTCGAATGATGCCAGACTTCAGACTGTTTTGCATTCACGTAACTGGAGAGTGTGCTTAAAATATAATGTGAAGAAGATGATTAAGAGCCAACTCTCTTTCTTTCTCTGAAGGACAAGCGGATGTTGCCAGTATAGTTCAGCATTCATATATTGAATTTTAATTTGAATAGCCTGGTGATTTAATTGGGCTTGCCCTCTGCTTCCTACAAAATTAGGCCAATGATTAACGTCCAAAATGAAGAGAATAAATGACCTCAGCAAAATGCTATGAGACTTTCAAAGGAGATCTGGTTTCCAGCCCAGCCTCCCAAGGGTTATGCAATGTTCTGTCCTTTTCTTGTGGTATCAGAGTTCATTGCACATGGAGCATCTAAGTCGACAGGAACTTTTCCAGGAAAGTGAGTTTGGCAGTAAGAGTGTCAGACTAGGATGTGGGAGACCCAGGTTCAAATCCCTACTCTGCCATGAAACTCACTGAGTGATATTTGGCCTCTCAGACCTGCATACCTCTCAAGGCTACGAGGGTAAAATCAAGGGGGGGGGAATGCTGTAATCTGCAGATTCCCCACTGGGAAGAAAAGCAGAGTATAAATATCTAAATAAATAAAACAATAATATATTCCCTTCGGTTTTACGCCATTCTCTTCCTCAACTTCAAGTCCCTAGTCCCTGCTGTTAAAGTTTTCTCTCTTCCATTCTGCCTTTGAGAAATGTCACACCTTCATCTCTCCCACTTTTGTTACCTTTTGGCCCCACCTCTGTTCTAACCAACCAATCAGCTGTTAGCCCTCACTGTGTTCCCAGTCCTCTTTTCTAACTGCAATACCTTGATGCTTGGAACAGCCACTCTGAACTGAGTGGCATACTACTAACTTCTACAGCTGACTCAATCCTCTATCCAACTAAGTGGGGCAGTTCTACACCCTGAATCTCCTTCCTCATCCCTTCCCCAAAGTGTCAGGCAAGGTGCATTGGAGATAATTGATTATTACATGGAGAGAATCTTAACTTTTTAAATGTCCTCCTCTCTGAGCCCGTGCGGGGGGGGGGCGGGGTAGAAATCGCATAAATAAATAAATAAAATCTAAATCCTAGTTGCTTTTATTTATTTATTTGTTTATTATTAAATTTATACCCCGCCCTTCCCCGTAGGGCTCAGGGCGGCTAACAAGGCAAGAAAAGGCTTGCTAATAAAACATCAATACTCTAATACAGTTAAAACAACATATACAATTTAAAACCAATAAAACAATTAAGGTGCTCAGTAATCACAATCATTCCAGAATCTCAAAAACCCAAAGAGGGCGACCACAACCCTAACACAACCCCAGCATTCCCAGTAGGCATTGATAATAGATGTTAACGATAGTTCTACCCGGCCTCCTAAGCCCTAACCCCCCCAAGATGGTATATAGCTGGGGGGGGCAGTGGCGGCCCCAACCAAAGGCCTGGTGGAAGAGCTCCGTCTTGCAGGCCCTGCGGAACTGCACCAGGTCCCGCAGGGCCTGGATCTCCTCCGAGAGCTTGTTCCACCAGGTGGGGGCCACCATTGAGAAGGCCCTAGCCCTTGTGACAGCCAGTCTAGCATCCTTGGGGCCCGGAACAGTTAGAAAATTCTGGGCCCCAGACCGTAGCGCTCTTGGGGGAACATACGGGGAAAGGCGGTCCCTCAGGTAGGTTGGACCGAGACCTTGTAGTAATCTTAACTGGATATTTTGCGGACTGCTTTGCTTTGCGGGCTGGGGATTGAGGCTCTGATATTTTTGTGGTTCTGTTTCATGGTAGTTGAGCTTTGTGGAATTTTGTGTGTTTTACTGTGTCATAAGCCACCCTTGGAGCTTTCTGACTGAATAAACAAATAATTAACCAATCTTCAAAGGTTTCACCTCTAACAGACTGCTTGTACTTAACAAATTGGCAAAGAAAAATACATACTGTGGATCATCTGAAGTCCTTCCTCTTCTCTGTTCTTTCTCAGCCTCAGCTATCGCAAGTGCTGCAACCGACAAGATGTTTACTGGAGGAGGCAGAAATGGTGTTACACAAACTGTAACTTCGCTTCTGGCCAAACACTCAGAAGGGGCATCATCCCTCGGAAGTGATGTTCTTGTACTCCAACAAATCTCTGTGGTTTATATTACATCACATCGCTTCCTGTTTTTGGCTGGAATTCATAGAATAGAATCATAGAGTTATAGAGTTGGAAGGGATCTCCAGGGCCATCTAGTCCAACCCCCTGCACAATGCAGGAAATTCACAAATACCCCCCCACACACACACACCCAGTGACCCCTGCTCCATGCCCAGAAGATGGCAAAGAAAAGCCCCTCCAGGATCCCTGGCCAAACTTGCCTGGAGAAGAATTGCTTCCTGGTCCTAAAGTGGTGATCGGCATTTCTCTGGGCATGTAAGAAAGGGCCATGAGAACTAAGCACTGATGCAGCCCTTCCTGCCCTCCCTCTCATGATCTGCCTAAGTTCACAGACTCAGCATTGCTGGTTAAACAAGGGATACTGGACACTGAATGGCAGGGAGATATTAACAGAATTTCAAATTTTCTGGCCCCAAAGAACATTAGATATGTTGTAATTCCAGCAACTAAGCTATCACTGTTAGAGATCCTGTCGTACCGTAGGGCTTTCTCTATGGCTAGATAGAATATTCTTCCCTCTGTGGTTCTGGAGGGCCATTATAAAAATATCCCAATTGCAGAAAGGGTCTGCCCATGTGGACCTGGGAAGGTTGAGACAAAGAAGCATATGTTGCTTCACTGCCATTTCTACCAGGAAACTTGTGCGAAGATTATTTCACCCTTGCTTGGGAAATATTCCGCCTGCTCTGAATCTGAAACTATGAGGAAGTTCTTTTCAGATGCAAAACACCCAACTCACTCTCTCTTGTGCCAGATTTGTTGCAGCAGATTGTAGAGTTCGCAGGGAATTAACACAGAATGCAGTTGAACCATAACATTTAGATGTTCTGTTCAATTGTAAAATTTGTTTAAAATCTATTAAGCACCTGTTTTGTGATTTTAGTAATTTTGTAATTTTAATATTTTATATTTCTTAAAATTCATAAGATTCATGTACATTGTTGTAATTGATTTTGTGCTGGTCAAGAACCATATTAATAAAACTTGATACTTGATCAGCATTGCTGTCAAATGGCCATCAAGACTCTGTTTGAAAACCTCCAAAGGAGGAGAGCCCAACACCTCCCAAGGAAGCCTGTTCCACTGAGGAACTGCTCTAACCATCAGGAAGTTCTTCCCAATGTTTAGCTGAAAACTTTTTTGATTTAATTTAAACCCACTGGTTCTGGTCTAACCTTCTGGGGCAACAGAAAACAACTATGTACCATCCTCTATATGACAGCCCTTCACCTCTCAGTTGTCTCCTCTCCAGGCTAAACATACCCAGCTCCTTCAAACTTTCTTCATAGGACTTGGTCTCCTCCTCATCTTCGTTGCCCTCCTCTGGACAAATTCCAGCTTGTCTATAGCCTTCTCTTAAACTGTGATGCTCCAAACTGAACACAATACTCTAGGTGAAATCTAACCAGAGCAGAGTAAAGTGATAACATCACTTTGCATGATCTGGACACTACACTTCTGTTGATGCAGCCCAAAATTGCATTTGCCTTTTAGCTACTGCATCACACTACTGATTCATGTTCAATGTATATACTAAGACCCCTAGATCCTTTTCGCACATACTACTGCTAAGACAAGTCTCTCCCATCCTATAATTATGCATGTGATTTTTCCTACCTAAATGCAGAACTTTACATGTACCCCTGTTAAAATTCATTTTATTTGTTTTAGCCCAGTTTTCCAGCCTGTCAAGATCATCCTGTATCCTGACTCTGTCTTCTACCATATTTGCTACCCCTCCCAATTTAGTATCGTCTGCAAATTTAATAAGCATTCCCTCTATTCCTTCATCCAAATCTTTTATACAGATGTTGAACAAAACAGGTCCCAGGACAGATCCCTGAGGATGAGGAACTATTAACAAACACTCTTTGGTTGCAATTTGTCAACCAGTTACAGATCCACCTAACAGTAATAGGATCCAAACCACATCTTACCAACTTGTCAATGAGAATATTATGTGGAACTTTATCAAAAGCCTTAATGAAATCAAGATAAACTGTGTCTACAGCATTCCCTTGATACAGCAAGGTAGCAACTTCCTTAAAAAAAGAGACGTTAGTCTGACATTATTTGTTCTTTAGAAACCCATGTTGGCTCTTAGTAATCACAGCCATCCTTTCTAAATGCTTAAGGACTGCCTGTTTGATGATTTTTTTTTCTAAAACTTTTCCTGGTATAGACTCAAGCTGATGGTCAGTAGTTACCCGTATCCCCCTTTTCCCCCTTCTTGAAGATGGGGACAATATTTGCCCACCTCCAGTCTTCTGGCACCTCACCTGATCTCCACAAATTCTCAAAAAATAATGGATAGAGGCTCAGAAAAGGTTCCCTTGCTCGAAAGCCAGTCGAATCTGACTCTAGGGTTGTGGTGCTCATCTCCGTTTCAAAGCCGAAGAGCCAGCGCTGTCCGAAGACGTTCCGTGGTCATGTGGCCGGCATGACTAAACACCAAGGCGCATGGAACGCTGTTACCTTCCCACCAAAGTGGTACCTATTTATCTACTTGCAATTTCTTGCTTTCGAACTGCTAGGTTGGCAGGAGCTGGAACTAGAGACTACTGCTACTACCCCATGCCAATTCTAGGCTGTAACTCCTCTCCGTCGTCTGTTTTGCTATGTTGAGCACCATTTCCATCACAAGAGAAGACTGAGGAAACGTAGGAATTGAGAGAGACATCACCCATTGTGTAATACCATTTTCCCCTCCCCATTTTCTCCTGCTGCTCATTCAAGTAGTGGTGGGGGATCTGAGAGTATCAGCTTGAGCCCTCCCACTGGAAGCAGGTAAGTAGCATCCCTACCTTTCGCCCTCTGTGACTCCAGAAGGTGATGCTTTTCAGTGAATCAGTGGCTGCCATACCCTGGCCAGCCTGCCTGCCTTCCTTCCTTTAAGGGGCAGCAGAAAGGGGGAGGCCTCTTTCAATGCTGATGTCTCATTTTGATACTCACTGTCAAGAGGGCCTTTATCATCCATCCATCCATCACGCAAGGATCTCTCCTATCCAGATCTCTCCTGCCTCCTTTTCTCTCTCACTTCCTCCACCTTTTATCCACCACTTTCCAGCCACTCCCACTTCCTGTCTTCTTTGCCTGGCCTTTGCTTTTTAATAGGCCTTTATTCCCAAGCAGGCTATTGTTCCTAAGAAGGCCTCCCTTCTGTTCACAGGCAACAAATACAGATGGCATTTGATCACCTGTCACTCCGCCAGCAAGGCTGACATCTCCCCACTCCAGTTTCTAGTCTTTCTCTTCTTCGGTCACTGTCAGGGCATTGCCCTGCTCCATCTATTCCCACTCCCCCCCCCCACTCCTCAAATGTGGTCCTATCTGCCATGTCTTGACATCAGCCCTGCCCTGCTCAGGAAAACACATTCCAGCTAGCTGTTTACAACACTGATCAAAAGCTTATTTGTACATGGGTATAGGTTCTGTACTGCTTAATAGTTAAGAGCTTCCCCAAAGAATCCTGAGAACTGTCCATGGTGCTGAGAAATCTATGTGGAAATTGTTACGGATGCCGAGGCAAAAGCATTGCCAAGAATGGGGGCTAGAAAAGTCAGTGCTGTGATTTTTTCCATGTTGATCTTCATTTATTTTACAGAATACTGAGTTATACTCAGGAATTCTTTTTTTTAATGGCTTGTCTTTTAATGCATAAGCTTATTTACATGCTCATGTAACTATGTTACATTTTCCAGAAGTTAATTTGATCTCTCAGCTTAAAAAGGGGGGGAAACAACAATCTGTTTTCCCTCATGATGATAAAATGGCTCATTAGTGGTTTGTAAATAGGGGGGGGGGGAAACTGAACAGCAGCTCAAGAAGAACCTTATCAGCTATGAATGGCTGAGCTATAGAACACAAACTGGAGGTTGCATTTGGGTGCCAGAAATGAAAAGGCATCTAAAGGCTGAAAAAGGATTTATCTTCCTGAGGGTGTGTTATCTCCCCATCCATTATGGTGTTATGGATAGTATTACTCCTATGCTGCAAACTGATGGCTTTGGCTAAAGGCTGAGAGCCATCCTCTGCACTATCTGTTCTTGTTAACATTTTGAAATATATTCAAGCAACTGGATTCCTAACTCCACATTCACAGGCAGTTGACAGCCGATTGCTCTAATGTTGGGAGAGACAACTGGGAAGGGCTCTCTTCACCATACTTCTGCTCTTGAGCTTCTCAGGGACATGGTAATAGGATGTGCACTGCAAAAACAACAACAACAACTCTTTGTTTCTCCCAGAATTGGGGGTGGTGGTGTTTGAATACACCTGAGCCGAGCCAAGCCAAAATGGTTAACTTGAAGTATATTTCCAACTCACACATGATCTAGATACACAGCCCTACATGCAGAATAGACTATTGACCTCATCTAGTCTTGATTTCTTTGTCAAGGGAGGAGTCCTTATCAAGGGTATAATCCCTCAAGCCTAAAACATCTAGTGACTTGCATCCCATGATGGAATTCCCACCACTTCATCCAGCAAACTCCACCTGAGGAAGTACCACTGAAGTCAGAGAATGCATCCATAGGCTTCATGTTGTCTTCATCAGAGTGGCGGAACAGTACAAGACAGAACTGAGTGTAGAACACTTTTATTTGAATCAAAATTGGGGTCACGGGGCACATGGTGCAAAATTGGGGTCATGGCACCCTCACTATTTATTTTTTAATTTAAAGGTTATATGGCCACATGTTGTCTGATTTGGATTGGAGCTATGAAGGATACAGAGAGATTTAACTCTTCCATCACATACAATTGTGCCAGCAGAAACTGATGCCCCCCCTTCCCATACATAGAACATCTATATTTTTCTACTTCCATGGCTAATCAGGATAGGAAATTAGATATAGTTTATAACATACAGAGCTATACCCCTTCTCTCCTACCGAACCCCAATCTGATTTGCAGCCCTTCCCAGCTGATATTTCAACTTGAAAATGCTTGGATGATCTAGACATGTCTCCCAGCATCCCAAGTATGACTTACGCATCATCAGAGGATGCCACCCTATCTACCCTGTACTCCTCCATAGAAGACTGATCAGGGTGTACCTGATGTTTAGAAAAAGTCCAGAGCAGTAACACATGCAGAGATGCAACTTCCCTCACTGGTAGATTCTTCTGCTGCAGTTCTGCATTGGGAATGATTTAAACTGTCCTATCACACCCATTCCAAAGATATGAATAATTGCTCATCCTATGGTGGCTGATTGGAAGAGAGCAAAACCAGAACAACACGTAAAACCACAAACGGCATCTTTTTTCAGTAGGTACGCTGGGCTCACGGCATTTAAATGATTTAATTAACATTTCTCTTGACATAGTAGCAGTTCCACTGCCGCATACCAGAGTACCCTGGTGCACAGTTTAGGAGTTACTGTTCTCCACTGCTTCATTTATTATAGCATTCTTACATTCCGTTTCATATGTCTTTATCAAAGAGCAAAAGTCACCGTCCAAAAAGCAGTAGACCCAGTAAGACAGAAGTAGGTGGGCAATCCCGGGGTGGGGTGGGGGGCTAGGAATGCTCAAACGCCTACAGATTTGGCTCACATCCTCTTTATTTGTTTATGTAAAACATTTATTAGCCACCATTCTCCCTTGTGGAACTCAAAGCAGCTTACAAAGTTACAATTCAAAAACTCCACTTAGGACTGCCAATAACAAAAACTAAATCAATCAAATACTGTCCTAAATAAAACTCTTTTCAATTGCCTTCTGAAGAGGGACAATGAGAGGGCCAGGAACACCACCCTGGGGAGGTTGTTCAATTATTGTGGGGTTGCCATGGGGAAGCCCCTCTCTCATGTTCAATTATTGTGGGGCTGCCATGGGGAAGTCCCTCTCTCTCATTGATTTTATTGGACTTTGAAGGAAGTAATTTTGTTTAGGATTGTACTGTCAGTCTCTAGTTCTCTTTCTTGTGGTGCTATAAGGTGAATTGTGCCTTATAACTGTAACAAAAAAGTCAGTGGTCAACTAAGGGTGTATATCTGCTTAAGAGTGCACTGTCAGTTGTTTAGTTTCCGTATTATTCTGTTTAGAAAACGGATATGCCACCTCTCCACAGACCTTCTTCAGGTGGTTCACAAAGTAAAAACAAATGCACCAAACTCAACAACCACAAAATTATCAGTGTTAAAATGCACCATAAAAACAACATTCACAAGTCTGAAATGACATCTGTAAAGCAGCTGGAAGTGGACCTTACCAACTGCTTTTAAAAAAGGAACAATTTAATTAAAAGCATGGGTAAAGAGAAACATTTTGGGCTGTCTCCCAAGTAAAGTAGGCATCAGGCAAGCCTCAAGGGGAAGGGCATTCCAAAGGCGATTGTTCTACAATATTAACATAAAAGCAGCACGAGATGAAGGGTAATGAACATCCCTGACAGATGCCAGAAGCCATTAGAATGTTTGCAGACAGTTGACTGCTAATACCAGCCCTGACACAGAGATCTGTATTTGAGTGCAGAGTTTTAATCAAAAGAAGTCTTTTAGCGATATTTGCATTAAATAGTTTTTCCATCAGCCGCTCCCTGCTGACTCCCTATCAAAGCATGCAAACAAGTTGATAAATGCCACAAAAAGCTGCCATTGGGGGTGGTTGTTAAAAATTATTGGATAATGGCATAACATTCCATCTGTGTGAGGACACGTGTGTGTGTGTTTTGCAATACCAGTGGCGATGAGCTCCAGAGGCTCCTGCTATTCCCCTGTTGCTCCCAGAATGACTTCCACTCAGACGTTGCCATGTTAGCCTTTTATTGAAAATATCAAGAAAATCCAGGAAAACCTTTAAGGCTATTCTTTATTGTTTCCAGAGCAAGGGCTTTCTATGACATCCTTCATTGGATACTGACACTATGATTCAAATAACATTAAATGCTAGCTGTCGCGGCCATCTGAAAGAAGACCTTTCTGGAATTCCTGTAGTTCAGATGAAGCAGAAAAGATGAAGCAGAAAAGAGCAAGAGTAGCCCCTTAAAGACTAACAAAATTTGTCGCAGGGTGTGAGCGTTTGTGAGTCACTGCCCACTTCTTCAGATGAAGTGATATACTCAAAACAAAAGGGTTTGTTTTCACACACATTACTGGAAAACCAATCACTACAACTTCTCTTCAAGCTAAGTTATTTAGTCCTGAGGCTTGTGTAGCGGCACAGCGGGAAATGATCACCTGCTGTATTCTTTATTTGGAGCTCAGCAGGTTTTCATTACTCTTTAGAATGTGCAATTGCACATAAACATAGCATGCGGGTAACTGGTGACAAGCACAAATGCTGGGTAATCACCACTGTCATTCTCTAATTTTGAGAAAGCATTGACATTGTGAAAAATCGATGAAGAATCATAAAAATAAATAAATGACAGGAAAAAGGTTTCGTACTGAAGGATGGGCTTGCAGATATCTCAGCTGTGATAGAATGTGGTCAGAAAAGACATTGAGGACCGAGCGTTGTTTATTTTCCAGAAGAACCCCAGTAGGTTTGCCAGCTCCAGGTTGGGAATACCTGGAGATTTCGGTGGTGGAGCCTGGAGAGGGCGGGGCGGGGCTTAGTTCCTTTGCATCTGTTTTCCCCACACCGCATTATAAATCTCTACCCACCTGACCCCAGATAAATGATTGTGCTTCAAATATACATGGGATTGCATCAAAATTCCTTTTGTGCCAGTTTGATTGAGGCACACATGCACACCTGTACACTGGTAACCCAACAAAAAAATATCATCACATCATATCACTTTATTTTGGCAGCATCCCAATCAATGTTCCCTCTTGGCTCCCCAGTGTTGTGAGCTAGTAGCATTAAAGCTAGTAGCATTGAAGTTGTGAGCAAGTCTACATTTGACGATCGCATAAATTAGTTTTTTAGAAGATTATTTCCATAACCTTATAAAAATCTCAGAATGGATTCCTTTAAACTATATTTAAACTATATTTTAAGAATGATTTAAACATTATAGGGAAACACAGAATCAAGTTGAATTTCATTACAGAAAATGTTGTCCTCTATCAGACCTCTGGAGAATGGTTTTACCTGCCCCTTTCCACTGTACTGTTAAACCTGGCCTATGGAGAATGGGTCTACTTTCACCTTTCCACTATATTGATAGACTTGGTCTCCGGAGTGATGCTCTGTATTCTTGGTGCTGGGGGGGGGCAATAGTGGGAGGGCTTCTACTGTTCTGGCCCCACTGCTGGACCTCCTGATGGCATCTGGTATTTTTGGCCACTGTGTGACAGAGTGTTAGACTGGATGGGCCATTGGCCTGATCCAAAATTGGCTTCTCTTATGTTCTTATGTTCTAAATCCAC
The DNA here is from genome assembly GCF_001447785.1 of Gekko japonicus. NCBI lineage: Eukaryota > Metazoa > Chordata > Lepidosauria > Squamata > Gekkonidae > Gekko > Gekko japonicus. The sequence continues at coordinate 310,124 of NW_015159735.1, forward strand.
CTCAGTCCACTCTATTGGTAGACCTGGCCTCCAGAGAACAGGTCTACCTGCCCCAGTCCATTATATTAGTAGACCTAGCCTCAGACCATCGCCTAGCAATGAGTCTTAGAAGACATACCAGCACTTGGGGGGGGGGGTCTCTTGCAGTCTACTTTGGTATTTTTTTAGTGAAATATGACAAATTTACAGGTCAAGTATAACAGAGGTGGAACAATAACTCAGAACCCTGAATAACCTAACAAACAGAAAGTTGCTTAAATGTTATCAACCTGCCCAAACTTCTTTATTGAAATATTTATATCCCACTTCTCCTGTGACTCAAGGCAGTTTTTAGATCATACTGAAAAGCATAATAGGGGTGGGCAAAATAAAAAGAAATCATTTCTTCCGGCTCCATTATAGCCTATGGGGACCATTATAGTCAATGGGCCCCATAGGCTATAATGGATAATTGATCTGGGTGTATCTTGGGCTCGGGGGTGTGTGTTGTTTTTTGAGGTATAGGTATCAAATCTTCAACATAGCTGCTGGTGCCTCTCTTAAAAAAAACCCTCCAAATTTTGAAAAGATTGAACTGGGGGTCCAATTCTATGCACCCCAAAAGGAGGAGCCCCCACCCTTCATTGTTTCCAATGGAGGGGAAAACGGGCTTGTGGGCAGGAAGCTGAAACCTGTAAGCAGCCAGCTAAAACTTTGTGCACCAGCACCCCCTAGTGCAGATTAGAAAGAACACTGATCCCAATGCACACTTTAGGCACAAAGATTTTTCCTTTAAAAATAAATGTTCTGAAAATAAAAATCTGTTTACAGCTGTTGTCTCTTGTGTCACTGAAAGTGGGGCACTGGAGGGAGAGGATCAGCCACAGTGCCCCTTTGCTGAGCTGTGGACTGCCCTGCTCTCCATTCACCCCTTTCTGCTTCCATCCCAATGGCCCCATTTAACAGCTGGGCAAGTGGGGGGGTTGGTAAATGACTGCCACCAATCTGGATTTTGTAGAGTTGCCTTTACTTAAGAGGGGTCCCCATTTCCCCCTCTATTCCTCAGGCGGTATCCCTTTTGTCACAATGGGTTGCTGCTTAGGTCAGCCATCAAGTCTGAGACATAGGCTGATTTCACACTAGAGCTGCCTCGATGTTGTGCCGCCGTTTGCCCCGATGCTACTGGTCAATTTCACACCCGAAGCTACGGGGCTGCATTTTGACTCGCGGCTTCGCCCGATTTCCCCCGCAGTTTTGTGATCCTGTTTTTTGAGGATCACGAAACTGCGGAGGAAATCGAGCGAAGCCGCGGGTCAAATGCAGCCCCGCAGCTTCGGGTGTGAAACTGACCAGTAGTATCGGGGCAAACGGCGGCACAACATCGAGGCAGCTCTAGTGCGAAATCAGCCATAGTTAAAAAAGCAGTGCAGTTCTAATTTTTTAAAAGGTGATATTCAAAATAGAATCATAGAGTTGGAAGGACCTCCAGGGTCATCTAGTCCAACCCCCTGCACAAATGCAGGAAATTCACAAATACCTCCACAAAGCATGTGGATGCTTTGAAGGGTGGACTCTATGGCATTGCACGCTACTAAGGTCTGTGTCCTCCCCAGGCTCCATCCCCAAACCTCCAGGAGTTTTCCAACCTGGAGCGGGCAACACCCCCCATTCCCTATTGGGGGCCAAGAGGGTCCTGGGAACCCTACTCAAAGCTTACTTGGATGCCCTATTTTTCTTTGTACAAGACATTTCAAAACAGAGCTGGCCACAGAACATGGAGGAGTCCTAGAACAAAGACTCCAAATAAGCAGGAACTCCATCTTAACACCCCCTGTGAACCCCAGAGCCTCTGTGGAACAAGACTGGACAGCTATTCAGTTTACAGCAGGGTTTTTAAAAAGTGCTGAAATATGATGCACAAGAAAATAACTTTCAATCAACACCTTTGTCCCGGTCCAGAGGCCTCAGGACAAGGACCCCACCCCCCAGGGACGCCCCGACCAGGCCACTCACCTGTGGAACAGCAGAGGAGCAAGGCAGCAACAACATCACAACGACTGAAGGGACCACAACGTGACGCCTTGCCGCAGGAAGCCCCGGGGGAAACAACCAGCGCTGACCCAGGGAGAAGTGGCCATGCAGGCAGGGCACAGCCCATGGTCAGGCACCTCGGAGCTCTATCCCAGGAAGTGGCAAAGTGGAGGCCGCTGAGGAAGGGCTAAGGGCATGCACGATGGTGAAACTATGCTGCTGCGCTGGCGGCGTGCCCCCCAGGCCAATGGGACCACTGCTGACACACCTACAACCACGCCCGGGATAGACAGAAGGCATCTGAGCTTATCAAGGGGGGCAGGGCCAGACCGGGAATAGGGGAGGTGGGGATTACAGGTGGCATTGGGAGTGGGGCGGGGGATAAAAGGAGAGAGAAATGGACAGGCCGGGGAGGAGGATAGTGCAAAGGAACGAGATGGAAAGAAAGAGAGAGAGAGAGAGAGAGAGAGAGAGAGAGAGAGATGGGAACCAAGATGTTCAGCACACGTTGGTAGAGGGACCTACAGGGTGACCATCACCCTGTCCCCTGCCTATCTGATGCCCCTCCACAAGCTCCTCCTTTACAAACCCGCTCCAACTCCCAGGGCCGACGCCACGGCCATGGGCGGGTCGACTCCAGGGCCGCGCACCAAGCTTGACAACCTTAAAGTGCTGACTCCTTCTCACCTTCAGTGGAGTCACCTGGCAGGAAATGGAACAAGATTCTGCTTTAAGTGATAGACTCAAAGGAAATTCCATGTCAACGCATCAGCAAACAGGCAAAGTTGGGATGTCAGTCTCCAGGTGGGACCTGGGGATCCCCGGGAATTACAGCTCATCTCCAGACTACAGAGATCAGTTCCTTTGGAGAAAATAGATGCTTTTGGAGGGTGGACTTTATGGCATTGTACCCCACTAGGGTCCCTGTCCTCCCCAGGCTACACTCCCAAATCTCAAGGAGTGTCCCAATCTGGAGCTGGAAACCCCACTTCCCCCCACCTGCACCCCACCAGTGGCTAAGGAGGACCTGGCAACCCTAGTCCAAGGTCCAGTCCAGGGCCTGCATAATCCAAGCAAGGTCCAGGGGCTGCGGCTCCCAATTAATCTGTGGCTTTTTAACAATCAGCAGCACAGAAGGAGCAATGGGGTGGGGGAGAAATTGCTGCACAGGATAGCATAACTGGCCAAGGACAGCTTGGCTGATCTTTCCCTGCAATCAGATTGGCTGAGAGACCTGCCTCTCTTCCCCCCTCCCTCTTGTAGAAAAAAAAAATGAGTAAACTGCAGGCAGAGAGCTAAAAAATAAGCCTCCCAATCCAATTTGGTGTCTTTCCGATAAGTATCAGATGAAACTATTGGGGTTCAAAAAAAACTATCAGAAAGTTTTCACTGTGTCAGATATTGCCTGTGAGATCTGATGACAGGAAAGTTGTCCAACTTTGGGGTCAGCAATATTCATTTGCACACCCCAATATAGTCTGTGCAATTTCCATGTGAATAGATACTATTGCAGTCTAGAGCAATGGGAAGAAACTGGCATTGCCCTCCCTAAATGATGGCCTTGCTTAGAGTCAGACTTTTTTCGGTTTTTCTACAGGAGTCCAATTTTCTGCTAGGAAACACATTTTAATTATTCCTCTCTTTGAAAAGCAAGCTCAAAGAAAAATCCATATTCTTCCAACACACCATAACTCTCCTGGGCTGAAGCCCCTGCATACTCGTTCAGTCCTCAGAAATGGGGAATAAGTGGGACTGAAGTAGCCCTTCATCCTTCACTCAGCACAGAAATTATTTTTCACCTTCTATGAATTATTGCCTTGATGTGTCCCTGTTATTTGGGGACAACAAGGAAAGCCTGCAGCTGCTTGACAGCTGACTTTCCCAGGATTCTGACATCAGGAAAACGTACCATCAGTTGCATTCTAGCTAACTTTGCATGCCACATTGACAGGAATACATCGGGACCACTGGTCTGAGTAGGTATAAATGTGACTCTGGAGATGCAGAGATGAATGAAATACTAAGACATTTTTAAAAAATTATTGTATATTTCACAAAACAACATATATAATACAATTAACTAACAACAAAGACCAACTACATAGTTGCTGGTTGTTACAATAAGATAGTAGTAACAATACAATATGGATATGATTGGATTATACTGCTGAGTCTTGAGATGTCCTAAACCATGCAGACTATAACACCCAATCGTGACGTATAAAGTTATAATATTGAGTTTGTTGAGTACTGTTAAGTCTTTCCAAAATATATTCCAATTTTTCCAAAATTTGTCCCCACCTGACGGTTCGTTGTTGTCTAGCTTATCTGTGATCCTATCCATCAGCAGATGGTTCCATAGGTTTGAATACCAAGATCGAATAGTGAGAGGACTTTGGCCCTTCCAGTTGGTTGCAATTGATGTTTTGGCTGCTGAAAAAAGCAAGGTGAGTAATTCCTTACTATGTTGGAGAATTGGAGTATCTTTCCAGTAATTTAAAAGGATTATTTCCGGATGCATTGGTATCTCATAGCCTGTCAGTTTTTAAACTTCTGTTAGGACTTTTTGCCAAAACGATTGAATTTTTGGGCATTCCCACCAAATTGACATTTTCATGGAGCTTACTGGAAAAGATCTCTGGGATCAGATCTATAGAAGGAGATAACACTATGGAACCCCAATAGCATGAGCAGAAAAACAGGCAACTAACCCATTTCTGCATTCACTCTGATGCTGAATGTTACTTCTCAACCATTCTTCTCCAAAGACAGAGCATGGATGGTAAAACTGTGGCATAGTTGCCAAAAGTGGCATAAGCAGTGGGAGCCTGGGACATCTCCTGACAGCTGCTGTATGCCTCCATGGACTTGGGATGCCAACCTCCAGGTGAGAGCTGGGGATCCTGTGGAATCACAGCTCATCTCCAGACTACAGAAATGGATGCTTAGAGGGAGCATGGGTTGGATCCACACAAAATTTCCCAGTGGCAGAATGGAGCTGTCCTGCCTCCACTGCATGCCACAGATCTGCACAAATTGCTTTTTCAGGGGGATGGGAGGCCCCAAGTAACAACCTCAGGATATGCGGTGGGAAGGGGGAATTGGCTGAAATTGCCAATCCATCTCACAGCTTCAGAATTTGAATACAACTTGTAGAAAGTATGGGCAGAGGTTGTCAACCCTCCCCCCCCCACAATTATGAGCATGCTATCCAGTGCCCATTTGCTGTCCCAGATTACCAGATTCTTTGTGGATCCAGAGATCTGACACAATCTTCTATCCAGTCGTTTAGTGGAAAAGAATCCCACTTCCGCCTTTCCAGTATGAGAAAAGTCACACCTATGGTATGCGTGAGCAAAGTTTAGCATGAGCAAGTGGAAGTTGTAATCTGGGCTCCAGCTGACATCAAATAATGGCAAGAAGACCCTTTCAAGCCTGTTTGGCATCCCAATGTAATTCTATAGCTGAACCCCCTCCCCAAATTCCCATAAACCAGCCAGAGAGGACAATTCCACTGATCACTGAACTCTTCCCACCACCAAGCCCTTCCCATCATGTATCCTTAGCCATACTCCATGATACATCTAAGCAGGGCTATTTTTTGGGCAGGAACGCACAGGAATGGAGTTCCAGCTGGCTCCCAAGTTGGCCACGCCCAGCAGGAACACATTAGCATAATAGGCCACACCCAACAGCAGGAACTCATTAGGATTGGCTACATTAGGGGTGTGTGGCCTAACATGCAAAGGAGTTCCTGCTACAAAAAAAGCCCTGGGTTTTGACAACAAACAAGGTCAACAGAATAAGAAGCAAAAGGTGGGTGTGGCTGGATAACCACACTTCTGGTAACATGTGGGTGTGGCCTAATGTGCTAATGAGCTGTGCTGTCGGGGGGGTGGCCCAATATGCAAATGAGTTCCTGCTGTTGGGTGTGGTCTATTATGCTAATGAGTTCCTGCTGGGCTTTTTCTACAAAAAGAGCCCTGCGATCTGAGGCTGGGAAACAAGACTTCCAGATCAGAATATGTATCTGCCAGCATACTGGAGCACAGTTCATTTTACAAATTGCTAGTTTTGTCTATATACAGGAGCTCTTAGAAAAATTGCACTGATTTCAGAGGCCCTGTCCTTTAGCATACATAACATGTGGGTTAACCCAACCCTGCTCTTCTCCATTCTTCCTGTACATTCTGCTTTACTATAGATTACATTTTCCTCTTTGTCCTTTCTTTGTCACTGGCAGGGTGCTTTCGTCAGTACCCAAGGGAATCTACAAGTGTAATGGTAGCAGCAGGTGAGACTTGATTATAACTTGAATCCTGCTGTTAAGTTAATCAGTTTTTCCAGGGGTTTTCAAGTCTCTTCTTTTATTAAAAAAAAAGTTAATGTGTTATATATATTTGGCATCTGTTATGTGAAATATTTTTTACTGCTGTTCCATGTATTAATCTCTACCATGATTCTAATTTTCTCTCTGAAGACTACTACCAAGGCTTATGTCTTTTGACCTGTCAAAAACAAGGAGATATAGGTTCAAATGCGCACTCTATCATAAAGCAAGGATCAATGCAAAAACTCTGTTTCTTCAATCTAGATTTCTGTAGCGCTTGCCAGGTTGTCATGGTCACCCACCAGTCATGTATTGACTGACTTAGCATATAACAGCCAATCCAATGGTTTGCTAATATGACGCCCACTGGTTGGGAAGAAGTTCAGAAGACAGGAGAACTCTTAAGTGTCATATTGGGCAGTCCCAAGAACACTTTCCAGGCAGTAAGTCCCAATGAGTAGACTTCAGTGTAATTCATCTAGTTTTCAGCTACCTTACCCAACCCCCTCTGTCCAATGCCATTTCAAAGCCACCCCTAGCAGCTTGCCTGGCTTCCTCAACACACTGTGCCAGTTTGGTGTAGTGGTTAAGTTTGCAGAGTCTAATCAAGGAGAACAAGGTTTGATTCCCCACTCCTCCACTTGCACCTGCTGATGTGACCTTGGGTCAGTCACAAGCTCTGGCACAGAGCTTGAAAAAGAGCAGTTTGTGTCAGAGTTCTCTCAGCCCCACCCACCTCACAGGGTGTCTGTTGTGGGGAGGGGAAGGGAAAGGAGTTTGTAAGCTGCTCTGAGACTCCGAGTGAAGGGCAGGGTATAAATCCAATCTCTTCTTCTTCTCTCACAAGAAAGTAGCTATACAATACAAAATAGCAGGGCAAAAAAAGATCTATATATCTAATAGCCAAGGTGCCTCCTGCGTGCGGATTTTTATTTCTGTAGAACAAGGGCACCTGGAGGCTAAAGAGGTTCATACTCTTGTTTCTCTTCAGATCGCTAAAGAGGTTCTTCTGCACAGTTGGAGTACTCTCCAGAGTTACAGAAAAAACTAAAATGTTTTTAAAAGTGTAGGGGGAATACATAAATCTCCCCCAAAATAAAACTGTGTTCTGTGCGCATGCATGCTTACTGAGCCGCGAGAAAAGTGGCTGTCTCTGTTGCTGTCCTCTCCATTGCTAAGACCCCTGGGAAAAGCCATTGGAGCCACAAGGTAACCCACGGTGGCAATACCCATCCCAGCTGCTGCTTGGCCTGCCGCAGCAGAACCCATCCATGTCGCTGCAGGAACCATCCCCAGGATTGCCAGTAAACAGGAGAATGGTAGGGGGACTCCCGGGGCCGTCGTTCTTCTCCCCCCTCCCCCCCCCACAGCTGGAGTCCTGCGCCCAGTCAGTGGCCACTGCAGGCTTCTATTCAAAGGAGCAGCAGCACTGGAGGAGTGGGCATGCAAACAGAGCACTGCCTAGGTGGGCTGCCCCGCCAGCTTTTTGCCTCACATGCTTCCCTCCCCTTTTTGTTTTAAGCTGCAACTTTGTTAGGTGAGGGAGAGGAGAAAGCAATACCGGCAGCAGGAGCAGTGGCACACGGGAGGAGCGACCAAAGACACCAGCTGCCCCACCTGCCTCAACCATGCCGGAGAGGGCTCGGGCTCCAGCAACCTTTTGTTGCAGGTCCCCTCTTGTCAATGTATAATTTCTAAATGACCAGCCACAAACTGAATGGCCTAAAAGCAAATATTTATAAAACAGAGCTTACCTAAAAAAACAAAAAAACAAATTAAACTTTCCCTAAAATATCAGCAAAACGTCCAAACATTTTACAAATTCATAAACCGAAAAGAAACGCTATTATTAAAAGACTATCAAATAAATCCTCCAAACTAAATCCTCCTAACATTCTAAAATGGAGGCTGGAGGGGGGGGTGATAGCGGGTGAGATTTCCTTGCTGGCTTGTCTTTCTCTGCTCTTCAGAGGTAGTGAACATAGAGGTGGAGGAAAAATATGAAAAGCCTTTCCAGTCCTTCAATGCTTCCTGATTGTCTCTTATCCACTGTCATCTTCTATGAGTGCTAGAAGGCACAGATGAAAATACCCCATCCTGAGAAATGGGCAATGTATGACATTTCAGTAGCTGGGAAAAAAGTTTTGAGCCCATTTGCAGACCAAGGGACAGGATAGCCTTGATGGCTTCACTATTCTCTCTCTCACTGCTCCTCTAGGAAGGGCTGTGGCTCTGTGGTAGAGCATCTGCTTGGCATGCAGAATGTCCCAGGTTCAGTCCCTGGCATCTCCAGTTCAAAGGATCAGGTGGTAGGTGATTTGAAAGACCACTGCATGAAATCTTGAACTCTCCCTAGAAGCTAAGGCTATCGTATTTTGCTCACATTATGAGAAGGCAGAAGGAAAATAGGAAGCCCGAGTGTTGGACTATATCAGCCATTGGCCTGATCCAACATTGGTTTCTCTTATGTTCTTATGAGATGGATGGACTCAACCAAGGAAGTCAAGGCCCTCAGGTTGTAAGGCCTGAGCAAGGCTGTTAGCAATAGGGCATTTTGGTGGTTATTAATTTGTAGGGTCACCGTAAGTGACTTGACAGCACTTAATACACACACACACACACACACAAGACCCTGGAGAGCTGCTGCCAGTCAGCTTCATGGGTTCATATTAGGGCTTCTAGGGCTGGGGGTGGGATAGGGATGCCAGCCTCCAGGTGGGACCTGGGAATCCCCCAGAATTACAGCTCATCTCCAGACTACAGAGATCAGTTCCCCTGGAGAAAATGGATTCTTTGGAGGGTGGACTCTGTGGCACTGTACCCCACTGAGGTCCCTCTCCTCCCCAGGCTCCACCTCCAAAATGTACCTCCAAACCCCAGCCTGGAACTGGCCACCATACCCCCCATCCCCCGCCGGTGGCCAGAGGGGACCTGGCAACCTTAGGGTGGGGCAAGGCAGATGAAAATAGCCAGGTCCTTAATGGTGCTCACATTCTTACACCTGCAGTATATTCCAGTGCCATGAGGCTCAAACCAGGAGTCTTAGAGATTGGATCTCCCAGTTTATAACCCCACTAGGACAGTTAGAACTAAGAATGAAAGGCAGACTCTTCAATCCAAGATCGAAGCATGGATAGACCACTGGTAAGAACCATCAGAGGCAAGTACAGGGCCATAGCCAGCCAACTTTTCTCACCAGGGAGGACTGCAACATTGACAGAGAAATGCACAGAAGACCAGTGACTTCTTCAGAATGAACAGAAGCCTTTAGAATCCTTTCACTGAGTCCGAGTATCCATGTGTAATTCAATGTCAGTCAGCAGTTGAATCCCCACTCTGCCACAGAAACTTCGTGAGTGACCCTGGGCCCATTGCTTTCTCTCAGCCTAACTTACCACACAGGGTTGATGTTGTGAGGATAAAATGGAGGCAAGGAGAATGATGTCGGAAGCGGCTTTAGGTCCTCAATGTGGAGAAATGTGGGCTATAAATACCCAAATAAATAATGTTTGAAAATCCATCCTGACTCAGGAGTAATCTTGAGGGGTGCAGAGCTTGGGAAAGGGCAGAGGGGTAGAATTTGGAGTAATACTACTTGAGAAGGCACCACCCATTGTTTTTTATACACCAGAAATATTCGTTTTCTAAAAATAAGCTTTCATTCTTTCAGCAGACTTCGATTCCAGCAAGACTCAATAAAAACTTTGCAAGAAAGAAACAACAGGATGGTTTTCCTGAGATTGTACCACCTGTGTTCTTATCAAACCATTTGACAAGGTGGGATCAACTGCCCAGGGCTATTTTTGGGCAGGAACGGAGTTCCAGCTGGCTTCAGAGTTGGCCATGCCCACTACAGCCAAAACCTCTGCATGCATGGCTACAGAGGGAAGGCTTGGAGAGTGACCCCCCGGCGACTCCAAGGCGGGGAGGCCAGGGGGGGTCCTGGAAGGATCGGGGAGGCATCTAAATGCCTCCCTGTGCCATCCCCAGCCTGTCCAAGAGCTGGCTGGGGGGGGGGCCTGGGCAAGCCAAGAGAAGGCAGTCTAAACTGCCTTCCTTCCCTTCAAGGGCCGGCTTGCCCAGGCAAACCAAAGGAAGGCATAGGGTGTGGCCTAATATGCTAATGAGCTGCACTGTCATGGGTGTGGTCTAATACGCTAATGAGTTTCTGCTGTTGTGTGTGCCCTATTATGCTAATGAGTTCTTGCTGGGCTGCTTTTACAAAAATAGCCCTGGAACTTCCTAAAGTGACTGCCTGACAGACTTTTTTTTAACAATACAGCAGCCCCCAAATGAGGCAGGTTTTTTACTTTACATACATCTCTAACATGTAACTTTAGCATTGATTTAATTTATTCTGTCGGAGACTGCTGGCAACAATATAATTGGGCTTTCTCATTGAGAGTGGGGAACAACCAACCTGATTTAATGGTTTGTTCCTTCATTCTCATTCAATATTTCTGTGCCTAGATTTTCATCTCTGTATTTATTCATAGTTAAGTAAGGTGATTTTCCAAATTGTGACCAAAGTCCTGGCCTTTTTTTTTTTTACCACAAACCCTTTAAGGTTAGGATATACACCTGGCATTTCATGACCATGTGAGTTATCTTTTTTTTTTTTTGCCCTTTCTCTGAATTCGAAGGCCATGACAACTAGAGGAGCTATCTCCTTTGAAGGCATAAGCCAGAAAAGCTTTGATTTCAGGTCACTCCCCATGTGTCTGCCTTTAAAGTTCATTAAAATTAACATTCAGTGATTTTTTCTTTCTTTTTGCAGCTCAGACGGTTGGCAAAATCATTAGGCAAGGATAATACTGCAGATAAACCTCGTAGCCCCATTAAATCATTTAACGCCGCATTGTTCTGTAATGAGAGTGACATTTCATTATTTCTCTAACATCAAACACCTTTCTTCCCAGTTATGTATGTGTGTGTGTGTGCACATGTTGGGAGGGAGCATTGATAATGGTGACAGAATGTGATTACACTAAAGTGGACAGGGGGAGGCGGGGAAGCTAAATCAGGCAAAGAGTTAGAGTCCGGGCATGATTAGAAAAGGTATGGTGGTAACAATCCCATGAAAGAAGTATTGGCTTTGAGCATTTATAACACATTCCTCCAAAGCTTTTGTCCTTGAGTATGAATGGACAGAACATATATTGAGACTGGAACCCCTGGATGAACATCCCACTCAGTTCTCTTGGAGGGAGAAACATTTTCCAAGCAATAGAAGGAATAATTACACCTGATTCGAGGAGGGGATGTAACAAAAATAACCTGTGCCTTCCTTTGAAAATGTCTCCTACAGCATCCTCCCCAGCATGTGGGTCTGAAAATGAAAGCTATGGGACCTGTAAAGAGTGAGGAGGTATCGTTTGAGAGGGAACAAAACTGAGGAACACGATTTGGAGAGCATTTTTTATTATCACAAAGTCCCACTTAAAACACATAATGCACATATTTCTTTAAAATATTTGGATCCCACCTGGCAAATAAACTGGTGTGTATCCATTAGCAGCTGCTGCTGAGTGGGACATTCCCACTTCCCCCACCTTTTGCAGCCCATGGGGTCCCCTGAAATTTTGTTCCTGGGAGGTCAGAAGAACCTAAGGAACAGAATAGGGGACAAAGGGGGAATCTGCAGCTTGAGAGCCAGCATGGTACAGTGGTTAAAGTGTTGGACTAGGATCTGGGAAACCCAGGTTTGAATCCTTACTCTACCATGGAAGCTTGCTGGGTGACCTTGGGCCAGTCAAAGACTTTCAGCCTAATCTACCTCAGGGCTGTCTGAGGATAAAATGGAGGAGAGGAAAACAATGGTAGCCACTTTGGGGTCCCCATTAGGGAGAGAAGTGAGATATAAATAAATTAAATAAATGATAAATACATTAATAATGGACTTGCCCTTCCACTGACAGAACTACATGGTGGGATCCATGCCGCTACTATTGACAGTTACAAAAACAGGGTTCTAAAGTGACAGTTCTAAAAATACTGCAGTACTAAATGAACTTAAATGACCAACATTTCCATTAGATTAAGGGCAATAATGACTCTAAGAAATTAAATAAAACTAGTCATTACACTTGACAGAGATATCAAGGTCCTTCCTCATGACCAAGAAGCCAGGCATTTGGCACACTCAGTGGGCTTGTACTGTTCCAGTAGCAAAGCGGGAACATGCACGTATGCTTGCAGTCCCCAGGTGTGCACAAAAATCTAAAAAGTTGAACAAATATAGGGGGGATATTTAAATCCCCCCAAAATAAAAGAGTGTTTCCTGCACATGTTCAGGGAACTCTGTGGTGGGCTGGTGGCTGAAAGCCGCTCAAGCCTCGCCACCAAAGCCAAGGCGGGGGGAGAGGAGGAGGAAATCAGCCGCCGGAGCCAGAGGGGGAGGGAAGGAGATCAGCGGAGGGGGAAGAAGCGGGGGGGGGGGGGGATTGGGAG
>NW_015159735.1:323096-383157 GCF_001447785.1 Gekko japonicus
GCGGGCGCCCTTCCCCCCCCCCCCCCGTGAGTATCGCGGGTCCCCTTTCTTGTCACATCTAATCCAATCACACCTGCTATTGCCATTTTGCATCTGAAATCATCTTTATAAAATTTATATCTTCAGTACCTTGTGTTACATTTTATGGCACACTTGGCCCATCCTGACAAAGTGATATTTCAAAGGTAGCACTAGCACCATAAATTAGACCCAGAAACTAATCAGCAACCAGTAAATGGATCTCAGAATAGGACTGGCATGATTCTGCCAGCTAACCCTAGATAACACATGGGCTGCCACATTTTGTGCCAAAATCAATTTCTATATTGTCTTCAAGGGTGGCAGCCCCATGCAGAGTACATAATAGTAGTCTAGCCTCATGGATTAGTGTGGCCAGATTAGGCATCTGAAATAAAGGAACCAGTTGTCTAAGCAGATTTAGCTGGGGAGAACAAGCTATTTTCACCACGGTAGACATCAGTTTCTCCAATGGATCTGTTTTTCCAATGGATCTAGCAAGACAAGGGAAAATGTTGTGGGTTCGCTTACCTCATGGCGACACCTAGATGTGTACATTCATTTAAAAAAATTAACAGAAATTGAAATGAACATGTCTCATTTGTTTCATTAGTTTTTACCACAGAAAAAATTGGGGGGGGGGGAAACAAATTTATTTAGAAACTAATTAAAAATCTCACTTTGTTGCATTTTGACATTGCTTTACATTGGAAACACAAAGCAATGCAGTAGAGACATTTTGCATTAGATACATTGGTTGGGGCCCTGTCCTGAATAGCACAAGCTAGCCCAAACTGGTCAGTCTGGTTCTGGTTTAGAGGGTGGTGTTGTGGTTGCACTCTGCTCTATTTTAAAACTTTTTAAATGTTCCGTTTCCATTCTTCTTATTTTATTTATCTCGTTTTATCTATTGCTTTTTGTTAGAAGCATATGGAATTAATGGAGTGAATGTTTATGCTTTTAGTCTTCTGCCTTGCTGACAAGGTTGAGACTTTAGTTTGATTATTAGGCTTTGGTTAGCCAATAAGGCTGAGCTCCTCAGGATGAATGCAGCTGGGTAGCCATAGTGTGCATTTGAAAGTTTAAGTGCAGGGAGCTGGCATTTCCGCACACCCGATCCCTGAGTGGATATCGGGCACGTGGCCTGCAGCCACCCCTCTCCCTCCTCTCTCTCAAGAGAGAAGGGAGGGGTGGTAGTGGGCATTGGGGCTTGGGGGCGGGGCTTCCCCTGGTGGCAGGTAAAAGCCCCCAAAAAGCAGGGGACCCCTGCCAAACCAGGGGGTTTGGCACCCCTACCTCAGGATGAGTTTGAGATTAGAATTAAGAAACTAGCACTGAGACTCCTTGTTTGCTTATCAAGATAAGACAAGGATATTAAGACCTTCTTGTATATGTTTCTTTAAATCTTAGACTTTTTCTGCTGGTTTTAGTATCTTAATAGTGTTTAAATGGTACTGAGCCACATTGCACTGTAGAACGGAAGCTAGTTAAAGCCCTATGGGCAATTGCTGCCATTAAATTCGAATCTGAGGTCTGTAACATCTGTTATTTGAACATGTGCCAAATTCTTATATCCATTTATGAAGCTTTGTTCGCTAGGCAATTGGTGATTCTAGAGCCATTTTCCCATATTTTTGAACACTTGCTGGTCAAAAGATAATTGTGACCAAAGTCTGATTCACAAACTGGCAACAAATCCCAGTTTGAAAGAGAGTGCCATTGTGTGCTCCAAGAAATCTGCAGAACCTATATCACCTATAGGCATACTAACTCTAAGAGTTTATTGGCTGTCCTGATTACCTGAAAGAAACAGTTTAAATGTCTTATCCAGTATGAAAAACAAAAGCTGTTTTAAAAAAAGGCTGGAAAAGGCTGATAGCCATTAATAACCATGATGCTACTAATTTTTGAACTCTCTTTGACGGGCCTGGAGGTAACTTCTAAAACATGCAGCCCTATCTCCCCCAGTAATTGGGAAAGCTATTTTGAAAATATTTTTGGCTCTGCCACATTTCCTGCAAGTAGACATACAAACAAACCCTGCGATATGACCAACATTAGTACGATAGCTTTTTAAAATTTTATAAGATTGCAAAAATTCTCAATTGTACAATATTGTAAAAAAAGTCCAACATAGTCCAACATTATGAGTACCCGGTTATGAACTCATTTCAACTTTACAGTCTTCCTCAGATGTAATCCTATATTGTCAGGAGGTCCAGCTCAGTATTGTAATTCCTTAATTCCCTCATAATATCCTGGAATAAACCATAATCAATGAAAAGCCAGCCTTATTAGAAACCTCAAAATAGTTAAGACCATGACTTTATTGTTAATGAATTCTCTAAGAGTAATTTCCCTGGTTGGAGCAAGATTCTAACCCCTTCTCTAAGGTGTGTAATTCTGGCTCCATACCACAGTCTTGGCTCAACTTGATAATTATTCCTAATCATAAAACAGCAATAATTCTCTTCCTGACAACTATAGAATGATCAGTTTGCTGTCTTGTTTAGGTAAACTGTTTAGCTCTTACCAGCTCAGATAATCAAGTCCTTTTGCCTTCAGATTGGTTTCAAAAGACAAGCCTCTACTTTAGATCATTGTGCTGTTCTTGCCCATTTGGCCTAAAAATATACTAAACATCTGGAGGCAAATTTTATGTGGCTTTTAGCAATTTAAAAAGGGCCTTTTACTATATCCCCTGTGCTAGACTGTGGAGAAAATTAGCAATGACCTCTGGACTATCGGCTTCTTTGGCTAATCCACAAATTATATCAACATAATATCACACAGGTGAGATGTGGAAATAATGGTCAATTGACTAAAGAGATTAAAGTAAATAGTTTGACAAGGCTGCCCTTTGGTTTCCTTTCTCAATTCAATTCAATTCAATTTATTACCGTCATGGACCAGCAAACAATACAATAAGAGGCAAGTAAATAATAAGTAAAAGAACAGTAAAATTATAAAATATAATAGCATCTAAAATTATAAATAGGAATCTAAAAAGTTTAAAATACAGAAATGGTAAAAATTAATATTAAGATCAAAGATAAAAAATAAATCTAGGCCTATCTGTACTTCTTTATCTCTTTCCTAGTTTAGTATGCCAACCAACCAAATTTGGCAACCATCCTAGTCAGCTTTTGATTATTACCCACCAGCATAATTGACAAAAGTATCCTTCTATTGTGACCTGGGTAGGAGTTAACAATAGACTTAATCAGAACTTCCCTAATATTATGATATAAACTACAATTGGAAATTACATGTTCCAATGTTTTATCAGTTCCCATCCCACATATGCAACTTTTCCTCAGTGATCTAGTAAATCTGGCCTCCAGTATAGTTGAGGGTAAGGCATTATATCTTAAAAGGGTAAAAATTCTTCTATGATTACAGATATCTAAATATTTGATGTAAGGTCTCAAAATTATCTTGTTAAGTGTACTTACATCAAATAAAGGGTTCCTAATCCTACTCACATCCATCTGTCGTTCAACATCTAATATTCTTTGTTTTAGAACTGATCTAGCCTGAGCATATCCCAAAGACAGTGTAAATTGATTAGAAAAACCACAATACACCAGTTTATCCTCTATCTTTTTCTGCCATGAAGGAACAAAGTTATCTTGCATCATAGTATGAGTAAGGCCAGTGGCTGAAAAAAAATCAGTTTTAAACAATAATGAAAAGCAGCAATCCACAGTCTTGCCTCTAACAAAACCAGGCCAGCATCTAAACAGATTGCAGCATTTGAAACACTTGTTGGAACTTGAAAAATAGCTCTTAAAATTTTGATTGCATTCTTCCAAGTAAGGTCAGGTTTGTCTGGAGGGACAAAGGAGCTCCATATAATAATTGGGGTAGTACTTTTATCGAGAATAACTTAATGGCAGCTTCTAAGTTATGACCTCCTTTGGACCAAAAAAACTTCTGAATAGCACCAGCACTTCTCTGCAGCTGACAGGTAATCAAACTGGCCTTTCATACAACCAGATGACTGAAATACAACCCCAAGGTATCTATAACAACAAACTTGCTCAATGGAGCGAGAGTCAATAAACCAATTAAGCACCCTAGGCTTGTTGGAAAAAGCCATTATTTTGGTCTTTGTGTAATTTATCTCCAAGCAGTTTTGACCGCAGTATTGCAAGAGAGCACACAAAGCTCTCTTAAGACCCTTAGAGGTCCTAGAAAGCAAAACTGCATCATCTGCATAAAGTAATATCAGAATATATCTGTCTGTAAGCTTCAGAGGATGGAATTCAAGTTTAAGCAAAAACTGGACCATGTCATTAATATAAATATTAAATAAACGAGGTGCCAAAATACATCCTCGTTTTACTCTTCTATCTGAATTAATCATCTTTGTTATATTTATGACCTTGTGGGTTACATTGTACCCTGATAAAAGTATTTTTATGGAGAGCTCTCAATAGGAACAATAGGCGCCTATCTATTGTAGAGGATTTCAACTTTTCCCATAGGGTAGTCCTTGAAACAGAATCAAGTACAGATTAAAAACCTATAAAAGCTGCATACAAGTAAGTTAAAGAGTTTGAAGGGTATTTGGATATTAAATGGTTCAGTATCACACACTGATCTAAACATGATTGTCCATCTCAAAAGCCTGCTTGCTCCTGTCCCAAAAAACCTTCCTGCTCCATCCAGTCTTTTAGCTTCCATTGTAAGTGTTTCGAATAGAGCTTGCTTATTATGCTCAGCAGACTAATTGGCCTATAATTGGCAGGGCTGTTCTATCTATAGTTGTAAATACCTGTTCTATCTATAGTTGTAAATAAAGTAGTAAGAACCGGAACCCACCACTCAAGGCTCCTCTTAATTATATCTGCCGATATAAGATCAGAGCCTGGGGCTTTGTTAGATCTCAATGTTGGTATAAGGTTCTTAATTTTTTGAGGATGCACAGGGGGCCAAGAAGGTAAAGTATCTATATCCAGATTCTTTGTAGCAGCCTCATCCTGACTCCGATAGAGCTGCTCAAAATAATTTCCCCAAATTCCAGGGAGAATTGTATTGCTGAACACTGAGGGAGATCTAGTAGTACAATTAGAGACCATATTCCAGAATAAATGGGGATTTTTATCTCTGATTACTGAGTTTAGTTGCTCCCAAGCAAGGGCTATAGCTTCTTTCTTTTCCCATTGTATCAAGGCCTTATATTGCTTTTTTTTTAAGGTGGTCATATCCCCTAGAGTGTCGTTGTCCTCATTACACCTATATTTGATGTACATAGCATTAAGAGCATTTCATAGTTCTACACTCCTTATCAAATCAAGGTTCCCTTTCTCTTTAATTTCTATATAAATGACATTGATAGTCACATTTCTGGTGAATTTTTTTCCATCTGCCTCACCTATCCCAAAGACCTGACTCAAATATGTTTTATGCCAATTATGCTGTTGATACCTCAGTCTTGTGTTGGTTTAAGACACTTACTGAATGCTTTTGCATTTTCTTGCTCCCAGGAGTCCTTAGATATAAACTATCAGAAGACAAAAGTTGTAGTTTTTTGTAAAGGTACTCCAACTTCCTCTATCTCAGTTTCCTATTTTCTTATGATTTGTCCTGGACTGGTCATATTACTGCAAAGAAGTTAGCATCTCAGTACACTCATCAGCTGTCCTAAGATTCTTTTGGACCTCAAGAAGTAATTATGTACCTGCTGCTATCTGGGCTTTTCAGGCTAAGGTAGTTCCTTCATTACTATATGCAGTACCATTGACCATTGCCGGTGTTAACTATGAGTATGACTCTTGTTTAACTTCTTTTATATACTCATTGTTCAGTTTGCCAATGTGTATCGCTGGTCCAGCCATTCATTTGGAATTCTCTGAACCATCCCTGGAGGCCAAAGCTTGGATAGCAACATTAATCTTCAGACTGAAAAAATTTTATTCGCCAAAGACGTGCTATCAGCACCATCTTGCTAATGGCGGTTTTTGAAGCACATGGTTAAAATTAGTTGAAGATAGGTGACAGAGGTTGGGCCTCTCCTTTGAGCTTTTTAACTAAATGGAATATCCCTCCACATGTAAGCTGATTAAATCTAGCATGTTACAACTCAATTAATGGAGCACTGGCTGTAGAGCTCAAAGGGTATGCTCCCTATAAAATGTGGGTTTCTCAATATCAAAGACTCTGCTTGTTTACTGTAAGTCTTTAACAGTTCCAAATACAGAATACTATTCTCTGAGGCTAAGCTATTAGCTGGAGTGTTTTTGTCATCTTTTGGATGTGGAACAGCAGTCCCTTGGGAAGTTGGGGGGAGGTATTTGTGAATTTCCTGCAATGTGCATGGGGTTGGACTAGATGACCCTGGAAATCCCTTCTAACTCTGTGATTCTAAGGCAAGACTAAATGTCTTGCCACTAAGGGAACTTGCAGGTAGGTTCGCAGGGATTCCATTCTCTGAGTGGCTTTGAGAATGGAATTCTGGAATTTAGATACCATTTGGCATTTTTTCATTGATAACAACAAATACTGCCTGTGACAAGTAGATTACAAGTTACATCCAAAAATGGAGCCCTGCTGTAAAGCAGGAGACTGTAGTTAAGCTATTAGCTGGCACTGACCCAAATGTGACTCTCATAGGGGCAAAATTTCTGTCTATGGCATTTAATGGGATTACTTTTTAATGTAAATCTTTTACTCCTAATTCTGTACCTTTGTGTTTCCCTTCCTTTGCCTGTACATTACTGTATTTGCTTATGACCCATTGGTCTATGATCACTAATAAAAAAATGGAATGGAGTGGCCTGATCTAGTCAGATCTCAGAAGCTAAGCAGTGTAGGCCCTAGTCAGTACTTGGAAGAGAGACCACCACCAGGGAATACCAGGGTCATGACACAGAGGCAGGCAATGGCAAACCACCTCTGAATGTCTCTTGCTTTGAAAATCCCATGGGGTCACCATAAGTCAGCTGTGGTGTTGTTGTTGTTCAGTCGCACAGTTGAGTCCGACTCTTCACAATCCCATGGAACACATCACGCCAGGCCCCCCTGTCTTCCATCGTCTTCTGTTGTCTTCCAGAGTTGACTTGATGGCAAATTAAAAAAAAACTGGCTGGGACAGCCTATAGAGTGCACAGTAAGGATACAGGGTGGGCGTGGGAGAGGAGAGTAATTGACAGACTAGGAAGCTTTCCTGTTTGTAACAGAGAAAGAGTTTACAGCAATATCTCCAACATAGCAGCAGGCAGGAACACATAGGCTAGATCTCATACTGAAATCAATGAGCCTGTGGGGTGTATACCTTTTTAATGGGCTCCCAGTGAAACATAAGAATATCCAGTGGGAAAGATTGAGATCTATGTGATCACAACTGTGTTGTGATCACATATATCTCAGTCTTTCCCACCATAACTATCTACATGATTCAAAGTCTGTCCACCTTCCCTTCCACCCTTTGTTGCTTTTGCTTCTTTCCTTTCTCTAATATCTCTTGAAATGTTAGGTTGTAATCCCTACCAAGTGAAAGAACATCTGGGGAGAGCATGACAGAGATATTCTGTGCTGTGTTATGCTCCTATTTGGACACTTTAGTGCTCAACTGGGGAAATGGGTTGGTCTAAATATACATCTCATTTGGATTGGGGAATGGCTGGGGGATCCATTTTTCTTTTTAGGTATAACATTCAGCCATTATCACATTATGCCTTTTATTTGATTCTTTCTTCGCAAGTCCACAGCTGCAAATGCAGCTGCACATTCACCAGTCCCAAAAAGAAAATTCTTTGAAACATTTTCAAGCTAAGATCCCAGCAGAGTGCTTGGGAACTGGTGTGTCTGTTTGTCTCTACCACAAATGGAAACTTCTCCTTCGTTCATGATCTGGCAAGGGTAACAACAGCAGGTGTGGGAAGGAAGGAAAGCCATTTATCCCTTGGGCTTAAAGGGATTTTGGGAGGATCCTCACATGCTTGCTCACCTGTAAGTCCAGTTGGTCTCAAAGGAAATGTATGCTGGGCAGTCTTGTAAATTAATAATGCCATGCTAAGGAGAGCCACACCCTTCCAAGTTCATTGAAATAAATAGAACGACTCCATAAGACATAGAAAAACAGTGTTGCTTTGTCCTTCCTTCCTTCCTTCCTTCCTTCCTTCCTTCCTTCCTTCCTTCCTTTCCACCATTAAATGACACACCAGGACAGCCAGTCATGGAGCCTCAACATCACATGTCATTCGGCTTAAGACTCATGGATTGGATACCACTGGCTCTCTCTGGTTAAATGTGCAGCTTTCCTCCAGAGCAAAGATATTTCCATCAACTCAAGAGACTGTTCTGCTTCTAGTGGAAGGAACCTTGTACTGGAAGGAAGTGCCCCATTTAGCAGAAGAAATCTGTTGGATCCAATCCACTGAGTTCACTCATAATAGCATCTTGGAGCATCTAGTCAACTCATTCCCATCCAATCAATATATACTTTTGTAACAGGTGTACTTTTTCAGTTACTATCAGGTGCCACAAGAAAAGCCGCTTCCATTATTAAAGGTACCTATAAAATGTTTATAGTATTCATCTAGGACACATATAGTATAAATGCAACAAATGTGTTAGGAAGCATGTGTTTCATTCAGATATCTCATCAGGGAGTCAACATTGGCTGCCCCTCCTTTGTGAATGTTTACCTTTACGAAATGTATGAAATTACGCTGGGTTGGATTCCACATAGATTTCTACAGAGGCAAGGAGGGGGTGATTTCTGCTGATTCTCCCCCTCCTATGGCAGCCCAAATCACCCCAAATGGTGTTCCTGGGTGACAAAGCCCCCTCCCCAGGAATAGCTTTGGGGGAACCATGGCTTTTTTTCTGGGGGAATGTGCTGAAACAGAGTTCCGGGACCTCTTCAATAAAATTATTTTAAAAATGGTTAAAGTTCATGAGTTGTCAGTATACAGATTGAAAACTTAATTACCCTCGTGAGAGTTCCAGCACTTCTTAAAAAAAAAAAACCCTGGGGGGACTGTAGGTCTTTCATCAGGAGATTGCCAAAAACATACTTCTCCTGTACTCACAAAAATCTACATGGAATCTAAGCCCCTGTGTAATCTTTTGGCATTCCATTCCAAAAAGTCATTGTGCATTGCAGCTCTAGAATGCTACTGAGAACTTATTTCCCTCCTTACTTTGTTTTTTACCTTAGCACAAACATCAGCAAATATAAGTGGGGTTCCCTAATCCCAGGCAACCATGGGAATGCCGAAGCCTCTTTGTGAAAGTAGGCCTCTTCTCACTGCTTTGGAAGTGACAAAAGAACAAAAAGCAAAGTTACCCACACCAATCTCATATGCGACCAACTCCAAAGCCTTCTGCCACTGAGACATCATTCGAACTGACAGTCTCTAAATGTTTGACCTGATCTGT
Source organism: Gekko japonicus (assembly GCF_001447785.1). NCBI lineage: Eukaryota > Metazoa > Chordata > Lepidosauria > Squamata > Gekkonidae > Gekko > Gekko japonicus. Next base: position 332,505 of record NW_015159735.1, read on the forward strand.
CACATTGTTACATACAGCATCCTTTTTGCGGTGATATGACTTTATCCCATCAGACAATGGAGGAGGAGTTGATGAGCTCTGTACTACATCTGTAGGTGTTTTGTTCATGGCACTTCAAGAGTGCTTCTGATCGGGGATGCTAGTGCGTTAGTCTGGATGAAAATTGGTTGTTGCCAATCACTGCTTTTCACAGAGGGAAATAAGAGCCAGGGCACAGCTTCTGGGAATTTACCCTATTGCAGGACTACAAGTGACCAACAGGTTGTAAGACCCAATTTCTCCCCTTCCTCTCCCTGCCAGCAAAGGAAGGCCATTCATGCCACATCTCCACCGAAACCCTTTGTGCCAGGGTCACTCATGAGCTGCGAGCTAATGCTAATACCTGCTAATGATGCAACCAAACGTTGACTTGGCATACTGCAGATAAGACACCCATCCACTCTAAGAAAAGGCAAGTACAAATACCAGCATCCAAAGATCACTGGATAATCAGTCCCAAAGGAGAGAGTGAGAGAGAATCGTTGCAGATATTACTAAGCATCCCACTTCTCCAGATCCTTGAAGTCTACAAAGGCCCCGGTCACACGTAAAGGTTTGGCCCGGGAGAGGGACGGATTGGGGCCGCAGCAAACGGGTGCGATTTCACCGCAACATCTGGGAAGCGGTGCGCACCCGTCTCCAATCCGTCCCAACCCCCGAAAAGGCGCAGCAAAAATAATGCTCAGACATGCGCAGTTCAGCAGTCTCCCGTTCCCCACCGTGGCTTTCCCCGGCATCTGATCGTGCCGGGGAGGGAATGTGCCACGGCTCAGGGGATCAATGTGATCCCGCCGCGGCGTGCCTATTTTGGTGCGGCTTTTAAAAGCCGCACTTTGCCCGTCCTTTCCCCTCCCGTGTGGCAGGGACCAAAATATCTCTTAAAAATCAATGCAAAAAGCTGAAGGAAATAAAAGCCGCAAACCAAGCTATGGGAAACTACACCACTACAAGTATGCTGCCTTAAAACATTCACAGTCAATAAAAAGTTAGTGGCCCCTACCATACAGAGAATGGAACTGGCAATATAATAGATGGAATCAATACCATAATTGTCCTGTGCGGATAAAGGATGTGTATGTGCGTGGTGGTTGGCTGTAAGGGGAACGGCCTGGTAATGTATTTTATGTATCCTTGTATTTTATATTTCCCTTTGTTGTTATTTTAATAAATACAGAGAATTCTTTTAAAACTTAGCAGTCCCTTGAGGAATTACTGCTGATCCTCACTCCCGGTGGCACCCAACAAATCCACTAGCTTTGCCCTGCTTTCTAAAGCCAGTGAAGCCAGATATATAGGTCTGGACCTGCCAAAGGAGATCATGCCACACCCTTGGAGAATCCCTGGACATGCCTTCCTTTATTCTACAGATGTTATTACATCTCCTATCAAAGGGAAAGGGAGCAGGACTTCTTTTCAGCTGCAGGGACTCAATGGGTTTTTCATATAATCAGAAACATAGATGGATGGACTGGAAAGGAAGGATGGGGCTGCTGGGGGAGAGTAAGAGGACAAAACTGGGGAGATCCTGGTGCTCCATGGGCGCTAGGGAAGTCATGTGATTTCCTTTCATGTTATGTTTACATTGTCAGGAAGGGGTAAGGTAAGAGTGAGCCCAGAGGGAACCTTGGTCTAGGAACACATGGTGGCTCTCAGCAGTCCTGGGGACCGGGATTGTGCCTGGGCCTTGCTCTGAATCTCTACATAAACATGAGCTCTGCATACAAAGCCTATTGCTGTACAAGACTCAGCTTGGGTCCCTCTAGTTCAGGGGTCTCTAACCTTTTCTTCAATGAGAGCTACTTCTGAGTACTGAGTGCACCTGGGGATGCTGCAAATTTTGTTCTGTTGTAGGAACATAACACGGGCTAGGAAGAACACCAGTGATGAACCTATCAATCATGCCACACAGGGAAAAATCCTATGAAAAGAAAGGTTTTTTTTAAAAAAAAAAAACACCACCTAGAATGGATCTTTCTGTGATCTTTTCTTGGGTCTCCTGGGGGATGCACAAGCCACTTTGCAGTAGCCAATAAGCACTGAAGATCCCTGATTATTCTTTATCATTCTGGTCTTCCTTCCTTCCTTCCTTCCTTCCTTCCTTCCTTCCTTCCTTCCTTCCTTCCTTCCTTCCTTCCTTCCTTCCTTCCTTCTTTTGTTAATACTTTTATTATACCTACATACACATTTGTCTTCAAGCAGCACAGGTAAATGCTTGAGCCATAATTTTAAAATGGGATTCTTTTTTAAAAAAATCTGTCCTTGTTTGCAACATACATTTTATGAGCCAGACAAATTAGAACATGCACACAGTAGCAGTCAAGAATCCCAGGCACCAAAGCAAACATCTCTCTCAAATTAAGATCTAATTACAATAATAACAGCAGTTCAATTAGCCATTAAATTAAGTAAAACAGAAAAATCATATTATTGTGTTTCGCAGAATGTATCCTCTGGCTCCGTTTCTTCATTGAGGGTTGGTCTGCTCTCCCAACCAGTAAACAAAAGAGGGAAACAGAAAATGACAGACATATTTCTCTGAACATAAACAGGCACCTGTGAGAGGGAGGTTATAATGCAGACCAAAAGCTCCTGTGGGATAAGTGTGAAAAGCTTGCCTTTTCCAACTTCCTTTTGGTAATGTGGACATGAACAAGATATTTAATAAGCCCTGATAATCAGACTGGTTAACCTTTCTGTATCTGGCATCTTTCCAGAAAACAAATCATCATATTAACAATGCAGCTGGGAAGGAGGACCATCTAGCCAGCAGTTCTGGCTCAGCTCACCGACCCAGCTGCAAGAAATGAGCTGGTAAGTCAAGTATATGTTGGCTCCTGCTTCAGAGCTCCTGCCTCAGACAAAGGACACAGAGATGGTTTCAAATGGCTCATCCTTGTTGGCCTTCAAAATCCCATTTCAATTTCCTCTTTGCCTTGTGCAAAGAAAACCACATGATTCCTTATTTTATGCTGTTCTCTGCTTCCTAGCACCAAATTTTCTCCATAAAATGTAGACATTTTTCAGCATTATTTGTGCATCAGCTCTTCCTTTCCTTTCCTTTCCTTTCCTTTCCTTTCCTTTCCTTTCCTTTCCTTTCCTTTCCTTTCCTTTCCTTTCCTTTCCTTTCCTTTCCTTTCCTCCCTCCCCCTCTCTTTCTTTCTCTTGATAGACAGACAGACATACACATTATATATTATACTTATACGGATATTTATTTATTTATTTGTCTATCGCATTTGTATCCCGCCCATTCCCACATGCGGACTCAGGGCAGGTAACATCATGTAATCAACAAAATTCCACTTATATAACCAATAAGTTTAAAATTAATTAAAATTGTGACAAGCAGTTTTCACTAGGACCACTTTGCAGGGGAGGCCATCTGACTGGATGTCTGTCGCCTTGACCAAAGTCCTGAGCCAATTCCGCACCAATGCTTTACTTCCCTTTAACCCGGGTCTAATTCGCCCGATTCTATGCATTACAGAAATCTGACCCAGCTTTGTCCCGGGTATTCAATTTCCCATGTCGCCTTGCCCCGGATCTAGTGGTCCCTCCCCTCTGTTTCCCCTCTTTTTTAATGGAGGAAGGGTTGTGTAACGCACCCACCCAGAGGCGTGATCTCTGCATATGTGGGTGAGTGCGTTGTGACGTATCCACCCACCAAAAACAGCTGTTGAGGAAGTATACCAAATTTGTGCATTTGTGGTGATGTTAGATAAAAGGGTTTGAGGGAATGATAAAAGGGTCGGAACACTTTCCATATGGGGAAAGGTTAAGGCGCTTAGGGCTCTTTAGCTTAGAGAAACAGCGACTGAGGGGTGACATGATTGAGGTTTATAAGATTATGCATGGGAAAGAGCAGGCAGAGAAAGAGGTACTTTTCTCCCTTTCTCACGATACAAGAACTCGTGGGCACTCCATGAAATTGCTGAGCGGTCGGGTTAGAACGGATAAAAGGAAGTACTTCTTCACCCAAAGAGTGATTAACACTTGGAATTCACTGCCACAGGAAGTGGTGGCGGCTACAAGCATGGACGGCTTCAAAAGGGAATTAGATAAGCATATGGAGCAAAGGTCCATCAGTGGCTATTAGCCACAAGGTATAGATAGGGACTCTGGGGCAAGTGATGCTCTGTTATCTTGGTGCTTGGGGGGGGTCAACAGTGGGAGGGCTTCTAATGTCCTGGCCCCACTGGCCCCACTGGTGAACCTCCTGATGGCACTGGTATTTCTGGTCAGGGTGTGATACAGAGTGTTGGACTGGATGGGCCTTTGGCCTGATCCAACATTGGCATCTCTTATGTTCTTATGTTCTTAACTAGCCGGCAACTGGCTGCTTAGATTTTTGGATTTAAATCCCCAGGAAAATGGGATGAAAGGAAATACCCTCAACATGGATGAGTGGACAGAATTTTTCTGGAAGGGTTAACCTAGGTGGTGTGGTGCTGTTTTTAAGAAGTTGCATTCAGGGTCGCATTGAGGCGTGGGCACAAGAAGATGATCATTTCTCTGTTTATCTCTCCCCTGCCTCCCCATCATGCCTGCAACCCACTCTTGCGGCTTACAGTCCCCTGGCGGCTGCGGGGCTTGGTGCGACTGTGGCGCGGTGGCCCACGGCCGTGCTTTTGCCCCTCCCCCCGCCCACGTTGCCAGATTGCGGCCTTGAAGTCTTAAATGCTCGGGTGGCTGCAGGGCTCAGTGCAGCCACGGCGCAGCAGCTCCAGGCCGTGCTTTCCCCCCCCCCTTCCACGCTCCCGGCTCTCAGTGCTGCATCTTCCAGCCTTCCTCCATGGCTTCAGGACGTGCCCGAGTCTGGGATGGCCTGTGGAGGTTGAGCTTTGTCTTTTCGTGAGCTTCTTCTCTCCCCCCCTCACTAGGCTAGCCCGGTCTCGTCAGTTCTTGGAGGTGGTGCAGGGAGGGTTTAGTGGGCTTTCGGCAGGGGGACTGGGTGGCATTTGGGTCCTTCCTGAGTTTGCCCACCTTGGGACTGTGTACTCTCTGGAGCCTTCCATTCATTCCCTCCTTGGTTTTATTTGCAGGGCTACTGCACATACATTTTCCCCGTGTACACAAATGGCAAATTGCCACACAGAAACAAGAAAACAGTATACAGAGATTCAAATAGGCATTTAAACACCAGTCATCGATGACCCATCATTGCATTGCAACACAACCCAGGCAGGGAAATTTTAAAAAACCACCCACGCCAAGGGGCAGTTGCGGGGAGGGGAGGGAAAGAAGCAGAGAGGGGCGTTAAAGGGGTGGAGTGAAGAGGAGTGAGGACAGCCGCAATTCGCAAGTTCCCTACTAGAATGCCCTGGCTTCACGCCCGCAGTAAAAAAAAAATTCAGTCGTACTTACTCATTAGGATTGACTGTCAGTAGATTAGGGTGGCCAGGTCCCTACCTTTTGACAGCAGGGGGCTCCTGGCTCCTCTCCGGGATCTTCAAGCATGTGCTAAGCTACGATGATGTCACCCAGAAGTGACATCATCACATTGGGCACATTGTGGGGGGATGTTCAGCCAAAACTTTATGGTCACGGGCTCACCAAAGAGTTTTTGGTTGAACGCTAGAGCGTCCCCAGCCCAATGTGCCTGGTGTGATGACATCACCTCCAGGTGATGTCATTGCACCAGGCACACTGGGCACTGTGGAGCTCTTCAGGGGCAGGGCTGCACCGCAGGCTAGCTAATTGGTGGGTGGATCAGGGGGGTCAAAATTGAGGGAAACCCCACCCCTATCGGGGGAATGGCAACCCTACAGTAGATGTCACAGAAGTGTGGGGATCTGAACCATGGTTTCCACAGTCTTAGTGTGATACTGTATCTACCATGGACTCTGCCCAAGAACAGGTCTTTCAGCCATGAAAATGTATTGGTGACATTATCCTAAATGGAGGCTATTTCAAATATGGCCATAATTTCACAGAAGTTGCAGGTGAAATCTGTATCCTGACATTTGCATGAAACTTCAACGAGAAGATCCAGTTTGAGAACACTCCAGTCATCATATAAGCCCTACTCACTAAGGTAATAGCCCTTCATGAAATATCCAGAACACACTGTCATTAAATTACAGGTTTATAAGCTTGGTTGCTAAATAATTAAATGACCCAGCTGCCACAAAATAACAATTGGGCGCAATTATGAAACTCTTTTTACCAATCTCATATGCAAACACCGGAAGGGGGGGAAAGTATCAAATTGCATCTCTGTATTTGATTAGCTGTCTCTTATCACAAAATAGTCTTAAGAGTCTAAAATAAAATAAAACTGAAGAGACCTAATTAAAAGATACAGGGAGTGACGCCTTAAATTTCTGTCGCAGAGGAATTTTTAAAAGTCAGAATTTGCACTAACTCTGTAATATTTTCTTTGTCATATTAGAATTATTTGTTTAGATATTTTACCCTGCTTTTCTCCCCAGCCGGGACCCTAAGTGGATTGAAACATCATTCCCCTCACCTCCATTTTATCCTGAAACAAAGTGATAGGATAGGGATGGGTATGAACCAGCTCACAAACTAAAGTTCATGATCAATTTTGGCCGGTTCGTGGTTCACAAACTCAAATTCATGGAAGGTCAACTTTCAAGCAGTTTATGGTGGTTCCTGGCAATTCATGAACCGATACATATCCAGACCGACTGTCTCCACTAAAAAAAAATTACAAAAAGTTCCAAGCAAAGCATCGTCCTGTGATGGAGGCTCCTGTTTCCAAATGAAGAAGGAAGGAAGCCCATAGGGCCAATTTGATCTTGTTCATTGTGATTGAGGTCTTGTTTGTACATCGTCAACTTTGGGATACTCATATGTATTACATATTGTACAATGAGGGATACTTAGTCTGGTAGCTTTCAGTCTAGAGGCTAAATTCAAAGCCTATGTTTTTAAAGTAGTATTTTAAGCACACTGCATAATCAATTGATTTGTTTTGTTTAATTAATTTTTATATTGTTTCTGGAGATTTGTGGCTTGGAGCCTGAGGAGGTTTGGGGCCGGTTTGGGAAGGGGGGACTTCAATGGAGTACAAATACCATAGAGTCCACCTCCCAAGGCAGCCATTTTCCCCAGGTGAACTGATCTCTGTGTCCTGGGGATTAGTTGTAAAAGCGGGAGATCTCCAGACACCACCTAGAGGTTCACAACCCTACTCATAAAGACTAGCCCTCTAATGCTCTCCCCTTTTCTCTTGCCCCCCGGCTTCTTCCCCCAGCAATGGACAATGTGAAAGATTTTAGACAGAGTGGACTGGTCCTGTTAATTGTCAGCAATTAATTCCATTTCACAGCTCAACAGGACAGTCTCCTTTGGGATCTTGCATTCATGCTAAGACACTTCACCTATTGATATATGTTCATCGCAACTTCTTGGTGTAGCCTCATGTTCATTGCAATGCAAAGTAATGTTTTATTTATTTGTTTTGTACTTCGACCCCCAAATAAGACTATTGCCTGAAGCTCTTGGAAGTCCATCTCATAGTGGCTCCGTATAAGGAAATGAATCATGGGTGTCACTGTTAAGAAAAGTAAAGTCCTCTTGGATGAGTGATGTTGATGGTGGGGAGATCATCCCCTTTTTAAAACATGTCTGTCACTGATGGGTTTGTCTTGCCTCCGGGTAGCCATGATGACTGACAGCTAGAAAAGTATTGCTGGTGGGCTTGTTTATTTTTAGAGGAATACTGACAGCAGGCAGATTCAATGGGAGAAGGAATATATAATTGGGAGTGAATGCTAACAATGAATATATTCATTGGAATTTCTTAAAACTGTAGCAGTGTGAAATCAGAAAGGGACAAGTCGTTCTGGTCATTAGCAAAACAAAATAAGATCATTCTGGAGGGGAGAAATGCACTGGGTCATCGTAAAGGCTTATTTTAAATGATTTTTAATCAACCAATGCGTAATGGGTTGAGTTATATGAACCATACTTCTAATACTTCCAGTAGGAAGTATTCACCAAATGGATCTCTCCTCCAACTCCCTTCCCCCAGCAACATCCCATACCTTCTGAAAAGCTAATCCTGAAGGCTGGGAAACCCTGAAGGACAGATCAAATTTAGCACGGGGAACTGCATGTTTGGTGTAGTGGTTCTGGCACAGCTGTTCTTGAAAAAGGGCAGTTTCTGTCAGAGCTCTCTCAGTCCCACCTACCTCACAGGGTGTTTGTTGAGGGGAGAGGAAGGGAAAGGAGTTTGTAAGCTGCTCTGAGACTCCTTTGGGGAGTGAAGGGCAGGGTATAAATTCAATCTCTTCTTCTTCTTCTTCTTCTTCTTCTTCTTCTTCTTCTTCTCTGCAGCTTGAGGAGGGATCAACAGAAATCTCCCCTCCCCTTCATGCATTTCATGATATACTGTTAAGTGATCATTCAAAACTTCAGAAGTGGGCAACCAGGAAGATTAAGTAGTTGGAGTGCCTTTCCTCTAAGGAAAGACTGAAGTGTCTGGAACTTGTCAGTTGAAAAAACAGACAACTGAGAGGGGACATGACAGAGGTTTACAAAACTATGAATGCAGTGGAAAGAGTGGACAGAAAGAACTGTTTCCCCTTTCCCCAAAATATTGGCATTCAAGGGCATCCAATGAAGCTGATGGGCAGTAGATACAGGACAGATAAAAGGAAATGCTTCTTTAGTCAATGAGTAATTAAATTGTGACATTAACTACCAGAAGATGCATTGACGATTGCAAGCATAAACAGCTTTAAACAAGGATTTGACAGATTCACAGAGGATAGGTCCATCAGTGTCTACCTGTCATGGTGACTAAAGAGAACCTCCACATTCAGAGGCAGCAGCCTTCTGAATAACAGTGCCGGGAGGCAACATCAGGGGAAGGCCTTGGCCTCTCTGACCTGTCGTTGGCCCTCCAGAGAAATTGGTTGGCTAGTGTGTGCTGGACTAAATGGGCCACTGGTCTGATCCAGCAGGATACTTCTTATGATTATGGTTATTGGGCTAATACTTTCAAAGGGAGATCTCATTATCATTGTCTTGAAAGATCCAAAGAGTTTGTCACATTGAATATGGAGCAGACTAGTGCCAGAGGGCAGGACTAGAACTAAGGGTGGAAATTACAAAGATGTAGATTCTGACTAAATATTAGGAGTTAGTCAAGATATTTATTGCTCTCTTTGCTCCTAATAGGGTACAAAGCAAGTTACAGCAAGTACAAATAAAATTAGTACAGTAAAACACAATTTAAATATATGAAAAGAAACATCAAGAACAAATTGTATCCTTGGGTCAGTCAGGAATCCAACAATCCAGTTGTCCAGGCCACAGGGTATGAGCCACAGGCTAACAGTCAAGGACTAAGAACTCTTTGGCTATTGCCCTTTGGCCTATGCCTAAGGTCTGGCTCCTCCTGGCCACGGTCGAGGAAGAAAGAGCAGGGGGGAGGCAGCACAGCTAAGATGTTGCAGCTGCTGACAACAGTGTTCCTCACTGCTAGGGTTGCCAGCCTCCAGGTGGGGACTGGGGATCACCTGCTTTTATAACTGATCTCCAGCTGACAGAGATCAGCTCCCCTGGAGAAAATGGCTGCTTTGAAGGGTGGACTCTATGGCATTGTATTATGCTGAGGCCCCTCCCCTGCTCTCTCCTGGATCCACCCCCAAAGTGTCCGGGTATTTTCCAACCCAGACCTGGCAACCCTACTCAGTACTTACCTAACAGTAAGAGATGCTGAACCATGGAACAGACTGCCGTGGGGGGCCTAGAGGTCTTTAAACAGTAGCTGGATGGCCATCTGTTGGGAATGCAGTGGGTGCATATTCCTGCATTGAGGAGGGATTGGGCTACAAGCCCTTTTCTAACTGTAACATTCTATAAATCTATGGAATAAGATGCTAGAGTTCATTTATCCAGATTCTACCTGGACATTTTATTTTTTAAATTCTAGTAGCATGTTTTCCACATGGTAAGGGGTACAATTCATGGTGATTTTGGCCCTTTCTGCACTGGGTTATTCCCTGCAGTCACAGCTGTTCTGCCTCGCAGTATATTTTTTGTTCTGCGTTGCCTCCCACTTTTGACTTGCTGTATATTTTAAATTCTGCATTGGCTATGAGTTTCGCTCTGCATTTCCACTGGGTTATTTTTTAATTCTGCATTGCTCAGCTCTCAGTTTGGTTTCCCTCCGCTGTTTCCTCGGGTTTTCTGAATGCTGTTTTGCTGTGGACTTTCCTCTCCCCCTCCCCGCTTCCACACCCGAGTAAATTTGAATGCAGAAACAGTTTCTTGGATTTCCTCCCCCCACCCCTTTTCTGGCCCCCTCAGAATACACAATAAATAAACCAGAGAAAAAGAGTGGTGCAGAAGGGCAGGCACAAAAGATCCAAAGTGAACCTTAATGGTTCGCCTGCTCAGATTCTCCAGAGTAAGCACAGTGAGCCGTGCGTGCCAAAAGGGCCTCTTCTTGCTGTGCAATATTCTGTTCCTGAGGGTCCCCAACCTTTTCAAACAACTTATCAGGGTGTGCAAGAGGCTACTAGAGGAAAAGGGTAAAATGAATTCAATGATTTCCTTCTTTTCATGTTTGGTAGGACCCAATCTAATATTTCTAAGGGGTTGTTTTATGTTCTTGAAAATGGTAATACGTTTTGCAGAAAATTAATGCATTGACAACCATTTCATTTTATGTCAAGATGTCCTGAGTAAAATGGGGGTTAGATCCTACAGTTGTATAGGCAGATAGAGCCCACTCTTCTCCCAGGAACCCCCTGGTACACCCTAACATCCTATTGCTGAATATTTGAGGACCCTCATGGACAAGGTGGCGTTGGAGACAACAGTGAAGAAAGCAAATCTGACAGAAATTCATCCCTTTGTTCTTGCACGAGTATAGCACACTTGGCTCAAGGAAGCGTGAGGAAGGCCAGTTTTGTTCGGCTTCCTCCTCCTCAGAGTAGCCCCTAATATGAGGTGGCACTTTGGGGAAGCAGACAGCATCCTTCTTCTTCTACACCTGAAACAAGGGTATACGAGCTGGCTTTTTCCAGTACATTCAAGTGGACTATATGAATATTTCCTCTTTTAAGCATGACAAAAAATAGTACCGTATTAGGTGTTTGTTTTTGTTTTATTTTTATCTATAAGATTACAGGAGATGCAGAAGGAAAGGAAAGATATTGATACATATAAACCCTGATGAATTTTGCATCTGATTCACCATTTGTCTCCAGATGTCAGCATTTGTAAAAGATATACTTTTAAAATAAGCCGTTTGTTTGATCCTACAGAACATGTCATTTTGTTCACCTAGATAGTTTTTAAAAAAGTATTTATTTAACTAGATGTTTAATGAAAGGATCTTTTGATTTGAGGAGGCATTAGAGGAGTGATTGAAATGTTACATATTACAAGCCTGAAATTAGAAGATTTCGGAATCTATTCTGTTCAAAGTAAATTGGAGAAGGATCTGGGTTATTCAGTTCTAGGAGCTAATAGTACTGAATTTGTCAGCACTTGTGGTCTTCAACACCTTGGCGTGGAACTCTCAAGTGGGTCACAGAGACCCACCTTCTGGGTCATGAACCCCTTTAGAGTTACAATTCCTCTCTGACCATTGACTCATGTTTCCTTTGTCTGCTCTCCATAGTTCTCGCCTTAACAGTCATGATGTCATAACTCTGGCTCTCCCTTTTCCTATCACGTGACTCTGATGTTAAATGCTTGCAGTTCCGTGGGTCCCATATTTGGAAAGGTTGGAGACCATTGATTCAAGCTATTATGAATAAGGCCGGAAGAGACCTTTCATCTATATAAACTGCAATACAAATCTATGGATTAGATAATACTAAATACTGGAATTTCATTTGTATCTGGTGATTAAAAAATATTGGTCAACAATAATGGCACTAATTAAAGAGATAACAATCTGATTGATCTGAACTGAATCTAGTTTGTCCAGTCAAAATCCCAAGGATGTGTGTAAGGAGCTGCCAAGGTGGTCATTTGGGTTTGGCTGGGAAACTGGTTTAGATTTTGGGCAGAGTAAGATGACAATTTGTTGTGTTACTGCTCATTTGATGTATGTATTCTCAGCCAAGTTATGGCAATGCCATAGGGTTTTCAAGGCAAGAGATGTTCAGAGGTGGTTTGCAATGACTTACCTTGCATAGCAACCCTTGACTTCCATAGTGGTCTCCCATCCAAATTCTAACCAGGGCCAGCCCTACTTAGCTTCCAAGATCTGACAATATCAGGCTAGCCAAGGCCATCCAGGTCAGAGTAGCAAGATGCATTATTTTGTAATATTTTCGGTAATCATCCTCCTCTCCACAAAAGATTTATGAAAGAAAATACCAAGGTAAATCTTGTTTTATTAGTATTGATTTACCAGTTGTCCTTGGGAGACATTACAGCAATGTTTACTCAAATCATTCAAACAAATGCCTTTGAGCAAATGAATCATCTCAGCATGTGTCTGCATCTGGCCAGGTAATATGATCATGTGTAAACCAGCTTGTAAATCCAAGCTGCTGCTGGAGGCACCTAAAGGAAAGGCAAAAGTATTGTGTAATCTTTGACGGGCCATGAAAGGTAGGAGGAGCAAAACAAAGAAAATAAAACACAAAAAGTGCATTGGTGCTCAGAAATGACAACAAGCAGCAGTAGGAAACTGGGACATGTATTGGACAAAACAAACCAGACAGAGAGAACTAGGTGATGGGGGGATATTTCTGAGCTTTGGTATTTGAAACTTTCCAGCCTAGTCTTTGTTAAAAAATAGAAGCTCAACAAAATAGACACTTTGATCAAGAAGTAACCTTGTCAACACTCAACTAACATGGATGAAGCACAAAACCTACAATAGTAAGGAGAATTCCAACAGTGGGTCTAATAGGAAATAGCAAATGGAACAACTGATTGCTATCAAATCATGGGAAGAGATGGGATATGCCTCGTGAGTATTTCCAGAGATACCGGACACAAAGTGATGTGATCTAGAAAACCTTGAGGTAAATCCCAAGGCTAAAAAGATGTGATCTGGAACCAAAATATTCTGGAAAAAGCATTGTGTTTGGATCCAATATTGGCAATTTCTATATTGGCAGTTTCCACCAAATCCTTCTCCCAGCTGATGATTCCTTTCAAGTCATTCCTCAGGATTCCCTACTCCCCAAGAATAGCATGTTGCGGAGTTCAGTGGGTTGATGTTGGTTTTGGGAAGCAGAATATCAAATACCCAAAGGGCTTTAGGTAAACCAAAGCTGCTTCAAGCAATATTGCTTGACATGTCTCTTGTTCACTTGCTGTGCCTCTGCTTTCCCTCCTTTGCACAAGTGCAGATGTTACTTCTCAGGGTTTACTGTACAAATTAACTTACACTAACAGTGCTACTACCTACTTTTGTGAGAAACCCTGATTCTTCCAAGTGTTCCACACTCCAATCCTACTGGAGTGACTGTATAAGATACCACTGTAAGTCACAGATATATCCACTCCAGATATGCCTGCAGTCTTCCAGGAACAGTTCCTCCCATTGTTCCTGAAAAGTACTGGGTTCGCCGCATGGAGAACTCGGACAACGACATGCTGTAGCACACGTTTATTGTACTTCACATAGACGAAGACCAACTCTAACGGCCAACAGGGCCAACTATATACCGTATATACTCGAGTATAAGCCGACTTTTTCAGCACATTTTTTGTGCTGAAAAAGCACCCCCTCGGCTTATACTCGAGTGAGAAAAAAAATGACCCCAGAAAATGCCGCCGCTCCGCAGCCAGATATCAACCTGTAGTCACTGCAGCCCGCCTGCCTAAACTGATCTAGTCACTGCAGCCCGCCCGCCTAAACTGGTTGCTAGATCGCCTCCCGACTGGCGTCTAGCAACCAGTGACGTAAGAGAGAGGAGAGCGGAGACTGACGTGCCAATAATAACAGCGGAGTTAAAAGACCTCCTCCGCTCAGCAGAACACTAGAAGCTGCCGCTGCCCGCCCCGCCTCCACTGGTTGCTAGATTGTCTGCTGATTGAAGGATTTTAACTCTTATGTTTTAACTTTGTTCGCTGCTTGAGCTAAGGTTTTTGTACTTTTAAAGTTATTGTTGATACCATATTGTTTTTGTTGACCCTCTTTTCCACTTATAGAGCTAATTTACTGTTTCTCTTTGAAATAAATATTATGTGTTTTTAATGTAATTTTATTGGTATCTATTATTTCTGAAATTTACCAGTAGCTGCTGCATTTCGCATTTCCCACCCTAGGCTTATACTCGAGTCAATACTTTTTCCCAGTTTTTTGTGGTAAAATTAGGAGTCTCAGCTTATACTCGGGTCGGCTTATACTCGAGTATATACGGTACATATCCACCAGCCACCACCCCCACTCCCATTGGAGGGTTTAAATGGTTGGGGCTGGGGAATCCAAGATCCGAAGTTTCCTTTGTTTTTGGATCGAAGCTCTGGCCTGTCAGCGGACCCCTGGAGGCGGTCCACGTACATAACAGTTCCTGTAAGCTGACTTCCAGAAGTTATTTGTGCAGGTAAATCCTGGAAATTAGCACCTGTGCTGACTCCAAGTAACCTGCTCAGATGAAAGAAAAGTTAACATCCAGTCATTAAATTCTTGATTGTCTTGAAAGAGCCCAGCTGCTGTATTAAAAATGTACATCCCATATTTATGATTTGACAAAAAATTAAATACGGGAACAAATTTCTCTCTAATCTCTCTGATGAGCCAGTAGCCTTCTTCCTTTTCTTTTTTTTTGAATCGCCTGGAGGGAAAAGGTCTGTAAAATAGATGCAATTCAGACTGAGATAAATTTGTTGAACTTTCTTCCCCCTGTTCCCTTGTCACTGTGACATTATATTGTTGACTGATACGGGTTTTAAGTGATTACATTGGCAATATACAAGTGAATGGGCACAGATGGTAGCAGACACTTTGATTTCTCTGGTGAATTGAGACCTGAGCAAATCCAGGCTGCGGTAGTCTATCTTTTTATGCTTCTTTCTTGTTATTGAGGGAGGAAGAGTAGTGTTCATGAGCTTGAAAGGGGCGGGAGCACTTTTTTAAAGAGAGGAAATGGTGATCATAATGGCTGTTAATAAAATTTAGGATTCCATATAATACCGGACGCCACAGAAGTTATTCATCTTTTCTCATTGTTGTGGACATTCTCTTCATAAAGTTCATCAGCGTAGACATGTTTACTGAAATGTTCAAGCGATTTCATGAGACTTGCTTCCTAGAAAGCACACTCAGGATGACAACCAACATTGATGGGGTGAGTGGGGGGCTGCTACCAAGTTAGTTTGAATCAAGGCAGGTCACCCTGCTGTTGTTTTGAATCAGACCTTTCAAATCAGCTTTGTGAGTGGATCCAAATATTACACACCACATTCTAGGGCTCTCATGCCTTCTTTCAAAGCCATCCATTGTTCTTGTCACCCTTTTGAATATAATGCACAAAAGTGTGTTTTTTGTATCTGTGTGTAGTATGAGAAGATATTAAAGCAAAAGACCCCAAGCAGAGAGGAGCAGATGTTGCCTATTTTATTTCATTTTTAAACATTTTGTTTGTTATCTATAATTTCAGTACCCTGATGACCCCTTGGTTTTTTTTTTGGGGGGGGTGTTAAATAAATAAGTGTAGGTACTCACGAAGTTCCCCACTTTGAGGACACTACTTGGGTAGAGAGCCAGTTTGGTGTAGTGGTTAAGTGCGCAGACTCTAATCTGGGAGAACTGGGTTTGATTCCCCACTCCTCCACTTGCAGTTGCTGGATGACCTTGGGCAAGCCATAGTTCTGTCAGAGCTCGTTGGCTGCTTTGGAGTCTTTGCAGTCAGGGCTTCAGAGCATGGAAAATGGTGGACTCTGGCAGTCAGGGCTTCAGAACATGGGAGAGGTTGTAGGTGTGTGGGGGGGGAATGGAAAGCTGAAGAGAGAGGGGGAAATAAAGGTAGGTTGATGATTGGCTGGGAAGGAGATAGGGTTGCCAACTCCAGGTGGGAAATTCCTGGAGATTTGAGGAATGGAACCTGGAGAGGCTGAGGTTTGAGGAGGGGGTGGGACCTCAGAAAGGCACAATGCCATAGACTCCACCCTCCCAACCAGCCATTCCCTTCTGGGGAACCACTGTTCCCAATCTCAGGAGAGGGGTGGAAATCACTCAGAATTACAACTGATCTCCAGGAGGGAGGTGGGAAGAGATGCAAAGCTAAAATTAGAGGGGCAGATAATGGCAGGTTGATGCTTGGCTGGGAAGGAGATAGGGGTGCCAATTCCTGGTTGGGAAATTCATGGAGATTTGGGGGGTGGAGCCTGGAGACAGTGAGGTTTGAGGAGGGGTGGGACCTCAAACAGGTACAATGCCATAGACTCCACCCTCCAAACCAGCCATTTCCTCCTGAGTAACAATTGTTGAAAATCTCCAGGTGAGGGCTGTAGATCACTGAAAATTACAACTGCTCTTCAAGTAGCAAAGATCAGTTCCTCTGGAGGAAATGGTAGACTCTGTGTCATTATACCCTGCTGAGGTCACCACAGCACATTGATACTGAGTGCCCAAGGCCTTGGCAGTCTCCAAGAGCCTCTTTCTAGAGCTTGTTGTATTTATTTCCACAATAAGCCTTATTCCTAGTAAATAATAAATATCAGAAGGCTGTTATGTAGAAGATGGAGCAGACTTGTTCTTACTGGCTCCAGAGAGCAGGACTGAAACTAAGGAGGAAATAGATTTGGGATAAATAACAGGAAACTTCTTAATGGCACTTCATGCTCCTCAAGAGTGTAACAGACTGGTTGGGGAAGTGGTGGACTCTCTTTTACTGGAGTGCATTAAGCAGAGGCTAGATAATCACCTATTGTGGAGGCTATAGTTTCCTATAATGGCATTGAATAGAGAGTTGGGCTAAATGACCTCCAAGATCCCTTTGCACTCTGCAGAGGTCATTTCGGGGGGGATCGCGGGGGATCGCAGTTCCCCCGGGTGAGGTACGGGGGCGGGGCACATGACGAAGCCCCCTGCTTCCAGCCACCCCGCTTCCGGCCCTCATTCAGCCAAGAGGAGGCAGGAGAAGAGGGAGGGTAAGTTGCTTCCTCCCTGTCTCTCCCCACCCCTGCCTGCCTGGGGCCAGGAAGGGCCTTCGCGGGGCTTCCTTGCACTCCTGCTGGGGCTCGGCAGTGGAGCTGCAAGGCCGGCGGCGGCGGTCGGGACCGTTGGGGGCTGGGTGTGTGGCCTTATGACACACTTCCGGTGATGTCAGGGGGTGTGGCCTTATGACACACTTCTGGTGATGTCAGGGGGTGTGGCATATGCTAATGAGTTATGCTAATGAGTTCCCCTAGCTCTTTTTCTACGAAACGACCCCTGGAACTCTGTGACTCTGATCAATGATGAATGAAATGATCAATAAAATATTGATGTGATCTCCGTTATTTCAATAGTTATTAAAGCTGCCGTTGCTTCTTTAACTGATCTATGTATTCTTAGTTATAAATGCTGAAATGCTTCAGGTTCCCCCATTTTGCTTCTACTACTCTCTGTAAAATGGTAATCATTTCACTGATTCAGTTCATACTTACTAACACCCTGTCCCAACTTTCGAAGCTAATTAGTGATTTAGAGATTTGGGAGTGGGGGGAGGTGAATTCCAGAAGAAGTTCAGGACTGAAATGCCAGCTGTTTTTTCTTTCCTTTTTGGGGGGACTAATTATGAGTAAGACCAAGTAATGTCATAGGTTAGGAGCCACATTTTGTGACATTTAATGAGGTAAAATGACATACAGCTTATCACCAATTCACATATGGGGAGGGGTATTATATTAGTACACACGGAAATACTAATTTAGATTTCATAGAACCAAAACATTAGGGTCTAAAAACCATATTATGTTTGCCCAGATGGGATGGCAATAATTTGTCATGCAGATACAAGTTTGCCTTCAAGTAAACTGAGGGAAGGTTAGATTCTATATTCATTATAACTACTTATGTCTAATTTTTTGCATGGCAATATGTTTCATTAACTCTTACTGGGCTGCACTGTAATATCAAAGAGTGCTATATATGGGTTTATTGATATTGTCTGAAGGTACATTCAGGGATGGGCTGTGGCTCAGTTGTAGAGCATTTGCTTGGCGTGCAGAAAGTCCCAGGTTCAATCCCCAGTATCTCCAGTTAAAAGATCTGGCAGTAAGCGATGTGAGAGACCTCTGCCAGAGACCTTGGAGAGCTGCTGCCAGTCTGAATGGACAATACTGATGTTGATGGGCCAAAGGTCTGATTCAGTATAATGCAGCTTCTTGTGTTCATATTCTACAGCAATTTTGCTTATGTTAATTCAGGCCTGGATGGGAGACCTTCTTGCACCCCAATGCTGGTTTCTAGCCTCTCTCTCATCAGTCATAGGTGGAAGTGATCAACACTACCAAGAAGTATAATACCAAGCAGCATCCCCAATCTAGATCTCCAATCTACATTTTATTTATTATTTCCACTTTTCTTCCAAAATTTGCCTTCATGTAAGCCTTTGAGAGCCAGTTTGGTGTAGTGGTTAAGTGCGCAGACTCTAATCTGGGAGAACTGGGTTTGATTCCTCGCTCCTCCACTTGCACCTGCTGGATGATCCTGGGCAAGCCATAGTTCTGTCAGAGCTGTTCTCTCAAAGACAGTTCTGGGAAGAGCTGCTCTGAGACTCCAAGTGAAGGGCGGGGTATAAATCCAATCTCCTCCACCACCACCTCCTCCTTCTCCTCCTCCTCCTGGCACAGTGGCTATATCCCACTGCCTTAACATTCGAACTGTGTCAGTTCGAGCCCCCCGCTGGTGTGAGCAGCCAGCCTGTTGTCCCCAGCTCATCGTCCACCCAGCGATTCGAAAGCCTTGGCGAGTAGATAAAATGGGAACCACTCCTTAGAGAGGGTGGGCACACCAACTCCCCTCTGGGAAGGTGTTAACTGTTGGTTGGGGACGTCCTGGTCCAGGATCCGGAAGGCGAAAGAATCTACTTGGCTACGAAAAATCCCTGCAGTGGGATGCTCCGGCCAGGCGGTGGCAGTGTGGCAACACAACATACGGGTCCTGAAGCCCCAATGTCATCAAGCCGGTCGACGCAGCCATTCGGGACATGACTGAGCCAAGCCAGAAACGTTTCCACCATGCAGTTACGGCGTGTGCAATTAAAATGAATTATATGTTGTCTTCCCTATGAAACATTGTTAGTCCCCTGTCTAAAGAGTAACTGTAAATCACTTTGAGCCCACTTGTGGGGAAAGCGATTAATAAATCAAAAGTCTTCTTCTTCTCCTTCTCCTTCTCCAACACAAAAAAAACTCTTACAATATTATTGGAGGTGGGGGCCATGGTTCAATGATAGAGCATCTACTTCGAATGTAGAACATCCTGGGTTTCTCTCCCCAGCATCTTCCAATAAAAAGGATCAGATAGCCTGTGTTATCTGAGACCCTAAGGAGCCATTGCCAGTCAAAGTAGGGAACAGTTCTCTTGATAGATCAAGGGTCTAATTCAGTGTAAGGCAGCTTCACGTTTTTCAGATATTTGTTAGCTGATTAACCAAAGAGGAAGCATACAACAAATCAAGGCCATAAAGTATACAGAAACCAGGAATCATACATCACATATCTCACTCAAGTCCAATGCCCCCTCTAAGCCATGAAGTCTTGTGAGCAAAAATCCTACTTTGTGATATACTGGCATTAAAGTTGTGAGTGAGCAATTTGGCTACTGCATACATTAGTTTGCTCTGGAGCCATCCTTCCTGAGCTAAGACAAAAATGTGTGAGCTGGAGGCTAAAAAACGGTGAGCTAACTCACACTAACTCAGCTTAGAGGGATCACTGCTCAAGTCATATGCAAAATAAGATTGTAGGTTCTATAGATTCCTTATGCCCTATAGAATGCTACCTGGCAGTATTGTGCGGGATCATGGTTGTGAGCCCTGGTACAAAGAGGTGAAAGGTTACTGTGGAACCCCAACACTACCACCATGATTGAAGGGCACAGCACACTGGAGAAAAAGCAATAACCCCTCTGAATACTGCCTGCCAGACTCAGGTTCAAATCCTCACTCTGTCATGGAAGCTTGCTGGGTGTCCTTGGGCCAGTCACACTCTCTCGGCCTAATCTGCCTGACATGGTTGGTACTGTGAGGATAAAGTAGAGGAGAGGAGAACAATTTATGCCACTTTGCAGCACCACCATTGAGGAGAAACTAGGGTAGAAATATCTCAATATTTCTAGTTTTCCCTCCAACGATTGGGGCCACGCCCCCAATGTGCTCTACGTGGTTGCGTCACTTCCTGTGATGCACCCACGCTGCGTTTTGGGGGGGGTTCCCCCGGGGCCCGATTCCGCGGTGGCAGAAATCGGGCCTCCAAAGCGGGGGTTTACCCACCCCCACCCCCACCCCCACTTGACAGCCCTATGGGAACTGTAGGCCAGAAGATGAGGAAGCCCCATTTGACCCGTTGGCAGCTGGAAACTGGAGGGCAGCAGATGAGGAAGCCCCATTCGACCCAGTGAGTGATAACCCTGGAGGCCCCTCTCTGGAACTACAGCTCAATTAAACCTTATGGGGGAACATTTTAAACAAACAACCACAGATGGCAGCCATCTTTCATCAAACCGAGGTAACTGCCATTTTGTTACACCTACCAACAACCACTGAGGGGAAAGTTAGTTTCACACAGGAGGCAAGCAAGAGAAGCATCTTCGTCAAGAGAGACAGCTGTTTGCCAGTAATTCTGACAGGGCACAGTGGCTGAAGGGGGAGTGGGTGGGGAAGAGGAGCAAGCCAACAATCAGCCAATGGCACGCAAGTACTCAATCAATCAATCAATAAACCTTTAATAGCATATATAGCATTAAATTCAGATCACGCAAGTACTCTTGAGTGGCAGCTGACGGTCCAATGGCTAAGGGAGTGCATATCACAGCCAATGGGAGAGCTGCAAAGTGCCACTTCAAAACACAATTATATATACGTAGGATATATATATTAAATTTAAAAATACCTATCATAACATCAAAATACAATGTAGATTAAAAACAGTTTCATCAGAAAACCACCTAACTAAAGTGAGATAATTCAGTAACTTCTACAATACTCCTACCCTTAATAATTTCAATGCTACACTAATATGCTGACCATAAGGGATGACTCTCTTGTCAGCGAGATATTTTATGACCGATTCCCACATTTCCTCATAATCAAAATGTCCCTGCACCAAGGAATAGTCAGAAAAAAGGGGTTCTTCATAATCTTCCCCATAATATATTGCTCCCATAAATTTACTTGAAAGTTATGAAGTGTGGGACCCAAGGGAGACTACCATTTTTTAGCTATGACCAATCTAGCCACAGCCACTAATATCAAAATTTAAAAAAAAAGTGGGAGAAATTCCGGTGAATATGGAAGAGAAAAGTCCACAAGTCCACAAATCATCTTATGAACTTCTTTCCAAAAAGTTTGAATAACATTACATTCCCATCAGCTATGGAAATTAGTCCCTACTTGATTACACTGTTTCCAACATTTTGGGTTAAAAGTTTTGTTCATCAAATGGATTTTATGAGGTAATAAATACCAATTTGAAATCAATTTATAAAATTTAAGTCAAATATTACATATTTTAGTTTTATTTGAAGGGGAACTCCAAATTTGGGTCCAGTTAGATTCCAAAAGATTTATCCCCAGGACCGAACTCCATTTTGTTTGATATAGTAAAATGCTTGTTTGTGTGGACGTAACCAGCATCCTATGAAGGGAAAAGACCATATTTTTCTGGAGATTTATTTCTTTATTAATCATAATTTCAAAAGATATAAATGATCTGTAAAAAACCCAGAGGTCTTAAGTGTATTAATCAAGTTCCTAATTTGAAGATATTTATACCAAGAAATCTTGCCACTTAATTTTTGTTCTGCAATCTGTTTTTCAATAACTTCCCTATTTTTATCCAAAAAAGGGGGGGTAATAAACCTGCCGCCATCCATCCATGGAAAGCCTGTCTGTCATTTCCTGGTGGAAACCATTTTTGATGCATAAAAGTGGACATCAGTGAGATATTTGGGTCCAACACCTTCCTCCAATAATTCCACACTGAGTGTGTTATTTAAAAATGGATTGTTGGAGATAGATTTGGGTCTATCTTTTGGCTTAAATCAGAGTGTTTCTTTAATTGACAAAGGGGAACAGAATGAATCTTCAGTAAAAACCACTCCTCTTCTGGTTTAGGATTAAGCATTTTCACTTATTGGGCTATAGTAGAAGCTATATAATACCACTTAAGGTCTGGGGTATTCAACCTCCCAGACTTAAGGAGCATTCTCAATGTCTTATGACCCACTGTAGGTTTCCAATTTGACCATATAAACTCATTAAAAATGTTTACCATAATTTTAGTTTTTTTCCTGGCATAGCTGCTGGGATAGTTTGAAATAAAAAAGTAAATTTAGGTAAAAGAAAAGATTTAACAATAACTTTTGTTTATGCCATTTCAATCATTGAACCATAATTGACTTTTGAAGTTCATCAAAATTTATTTGAATGATGTCTTTAAGTTGTATGGTTATATTAATTTCTAAATACTTCCATTTGGTTTTAACCCATTGGAAGTTAAAATCAGCTTTAATTTTTGTTGAGGTTTCAATAGATAAATTAATTGGGTGTAATTCTGATTTGGCCTGGTTAACATTCAGCCCTCCCAAAAACTTGCAAAGTTTTTTTGTATAGCTTCAAGTATAGTAGAAGGCTTAGAAACATAAATCAGAGGGTTGTCTGCCTATAAAAACAATTTGTGCTCAGTAGTACCAATTCATATTCCCTTCATTTCTGAATTTTGTCTAATAGCCTCCTCCAGGGGCTCTATCACCAAAGCAAAAAAGCAACGGGTACCTTTGGAAGTGCCTCTATTGATTTTAAAGGGGTTTGACCATAAACTATTTACCTTCACTTGGGCATGGGTTTCAGCATAAAGTGCCTGGATTGCTCTAAGAAAAGCAGGACCAAATCCCATGTGTCTGAACAATGAAAACAGATTTTTTTTCTCTCTACTGAGTCAAATGCCTTCTCCATATCTAAACTCAGAATTATTGCTTCTATGTTCATGTTGATACAATAATGTGATATATTTATTGTTTTCCTAATATTTTCTGAAAGATTTCTATTAGGTACACATTCAGTCTGATCTGAATGAACAAATTTATGTACAATTTCCTCCAGTCGGTTAGCTAAAATAGCTGTAAACTCTTATAATCTGTATTCAAAAGGGCTATTGGGTGATATGAGGCAGGGTTAGTTACATCTTTACCCTCCTTTGGTATTGGAACTATACAAGCAATCCTCCAAGTTTGAGGAATTTCTCCTCTTAAGAAAATTCCATTACAAGTATCAGTAAGGGAGCCAAACACAAACACAGATATGTTTTCTCACATAAATTTATTTTCTTTGACAGCAAGAAGAAAAACCGTTTGCAAACACCTTCTCCATTCTATACCTATTAAAGGTGTTCCTCCATGAAACATAGTATCCTGTGCCTACCTTTGAAGAACAAGCTCCTGGGAAGTCCCTGAAAGACATTTTGTGTTGGTAAATCATTTAAAGACGGCCTCCATTGCCTCTATGGTCTTCAAAGCCAAAAGCAAGAGTATCCCCACAGAGCAACCTTCCTCTGGCTTTGTAGTCTCTGAAAGGCAATGTGAAAAAAGCACCTTACTAATTATAGAAATGGTAAACAAAATGGGATACCATTCAAGGTTATACCTTGATTTCTAGGAATTCTTTAGAAGACTGCTGTGAATTCCTTGAGTCAAGGACATCCAAGAGAAGATTCTTCACTGTATGAACTGAATCCATTACCAGAGAAAAGGCTCATATTTTCTGGGGTCATAGTGGGAGACATATTTATCAAGAACAAAATCGCTTGTAATTCCTCCCCACTTAGTACCTGCACAGTCAGATGCATTCTTTAAATGACTGACATTGCCTGCTTTTTGTAACTATGCAGTTAGCTCCATTTATTTGTAATGTAATTGGAAGAACTCACTGCAAGGTAAGCTAAGGCAGATACTGAATGCACACAGAGGCACCTAAGTAGTAAGCCTTAACTCAAAAATCTCATATTTTTTTCTTTTTAACTATGTGCCTTTTAACAGTCACAGGTAGCAGCAGCAGTGGAAGATGGCTAAGAAAAAGCAGCTGCAAGAAATGAGTATGATCATTCAAGAAAGCATTCTAATCATGCAAAGGACACATACCATTTCAAACTGGTAGATAAGTGACCCTATTCTCAATGTGTCTTTTGGACCTAAAGGGTAGGGTTGCCAGCTCTGGGTTGGGAAATATCTGGAGACTGGGGTCTCCTGAGGAGTGTTGGGTTTGTGGAAGGCAGGGACTTAAATTGAGTATAATGCCAGGAATCCACCTTTCAAAGCAGCCATTTTCTCCAGGTGAACTGATCTCTATTGCCTGGAGATCATTTGTAATCCCAGGTCACCCCTTGGAAGTTGGGAGCTCTACTAAAGGCGGGGGGTGGATACAGATTGTAGGTTTGGCACTGAAGGAAGGGAAATTAATTATTCCTGTATGCTACATGATCCAAAAGGTCTCTCTAAGTTGCTTCATGGCCCATTGCCAGGAAACGGCAGGTACCTATACTATGCATGCCCTTTTTTTCTACTGGGGCTTAAAGCAGCCAGAGAATAGCATTTTCAGTATGGGTATCTCCTCTTCCACAGTGCTGTGCTCCTGGTTAAGATAGCCCCAGATAGCTACCTTTTAAGGCCAAACAACATACTGGACATTCCAGTTATGAATATATAATTTGCCAATAATCCCCAAATGCAACCTCTTCTATAACTGGGAATATTTGAGGTGGGGGAGATGACTCGAGAGAACAGAGAAGAAAATTCAAACTAGCCAAATTTATCCTCTGAAAGTAATTTCAGTTCTACAAAGACTCCTATTCTAACACAAAGTGGGGTTTTTTATTATTTGAGGTTGCAAGTGCTAGAGCTGCAGGGAAATGAGTCTTGTAATGAAGGGAGAACAAGTGTCTCAACTATGATATGTTGATTAATAATGTCAGTTTCTGGTGTTTTCCTGTTTTTTTGTCCCTTCCCTCTAAAGGATGTTAAGCAGGGAGGGAACAGGCCTGATGACAAAAGGAATATCCAGCATTTCAGAACTGTGGTTTTCTATCTGAAGTGAGCTGGCTGGGTAGAAGAGCTGTTACAGACGCTGGCTGAGCATCTTTTGTTAAGCTGATTGCTTCCTAATGGTCAGAAATGATTGGCAGATAGATCCTTAATAGGTCTTCAGGAAGTTAACAAAGGGACCTTAATAGCCAGGTTGATTTTTTTTGCTCCCCTTGGCAGCCCAGAATCCAGCCTTCAGAAGGTGACAACACTTAGAGTTAGTGGGAAGTGGCAGAGAAACAGTGAGAGCGTTGCTGTTTGAATTTTGAGAGAAAGGCATACAGAGATGTGGCTGAAGGTGTTTTGGGCTATAGGGCTCTTCCTGAGAATCAGATGCAGGATTAACGGGTATGCTATCGGCTTTTAGGAGCTTATGTTCCTTCTCCGCCAGGCTGTGTTTATAAAGCAAATGTTAGAAAGACACTAACTCTCCTCATCCAAAGGAAACTAAACCGTGTAGGGCTGCAACAGAATGTTCTGTTTCTGAAAAGCATGTGTCATAGCTTAGGGAAGTGGCTAGAGCTCAGTGGTGAGGCATCTGTTTTACACCCAGAAGGTCCCAGGTTCAATCCCTGCCATCTCCAGCTGAAAGGATCGGAAGGGAGGTAGTCCAAAAGGCTTCTGCTTGAGACCTTGAAGAGCTATGGCTAATCAGAGTAGACTAAACTGACCTGCATAGACCAATGGTCTGACTCACTTTAGGGAAGCTTCATATGAGCTCAACTTCTTCTTAAGTCATCATCTGTAATAAACGTATTACCTCAATAACGCATTGTACCTTTGCATCCTTTACAAGCATTCTTTACAACACCCTTCCCACCTTCTGGATGGGATATAAAGACTCAGACCTCCATTCCTACTCATGTCTGATGAAGGGACATTTGCCTCTCGAAAATTCATACCCTGAAAATCGTGTTGGTCTCTAAGGTACTTGTTGTGTACCAACACATGCGGTTGGGTTCACACACTAGAACAATAGCAGGCTAGGATCCTTAAATGGACCAATCAGTCAACCTGGATCCTGGACTAGACCTGTGGGTGTTGGTACACTGTAAATAGCCTATCACGGGATGTGTGTGGGTGTGTTGGGTGTGGCGTGTTTGAGGATTTAAGCAGGACTTTGGCTCTGCTAGTTGTCTTCTGTTGAGTGCTAAATAAACTGAGCTGATTTCACTCTACACACGTTCGAACCCAGTATATTACAGTGCTACTGGACTTGGATCTGTCATATTACCTCAGATTCCCTTATTTCACACAGTTGAAAAGACTGAATGTTAGTCCTATAGACCTGGTCTTCTAGGTTGGAACATCTTCTTCTGTCTATATTTACCCTCCCATTTTGATTTTTTTTGCATGGATGATGTAGAGAGAGGCTCTATATGGTGATACTTGTCAACCTTTAGATGTGCATCTATGCATCTATCGGTGCTGTGAGTCTTCATCTGACAGGCATAATATGTCAGACAGCTTGTGGAGGGAGCCTGGGACATGTACATTGCCTTACTTGATCCATACAGAAATCCTCACAATAATATGATTTTTTTTTGTAGTCTTGCCTTAAGGTGTTTTGGGTTTTTTTACTGAGCTGCTCAATTGGCTATTATTGCTTCAAACGTCTGACAATCTCCTTCCAAAGTCAGGGATGTATAAAGATGCTTTTTCTGTTTCTTTTAGTTTGAAGATGTTGACACAGTGAAAGTTTTCATGTCACCCCATTTTCTTGATGGTGCTCCAAATTTGTTTCTTTCTTTTTGCATTTTTACAGTTTAATGCCTTTTATAAGCTACACACGGTTCATATGCAATTGCAAATAACATTAAAGTCTGCATGAATTTAATGGGGAAATTCAGTGAGGGGAAACCAGAAACTTAAAATGTTCCATTTGCACAAGTGGGAAAATGAAACAAAGGTTTTTTGAGTTGAAAAAGTTGATAGCATCTCTCACCCAGACAAAGAATGCATTTCTGCTTCAAAGGAATTTAATGACCACTGTGAAGAAGGCACAATGCCTTCTATATATTAAACTGTGGTTTAATATATGTAGATTAAATACTAAAGTTCTCAGTGATACTAATGATAGAGTTACAACCTTCTAAATCCAATTAATTCAATGAGCTTAGAAGGGTGTAACCTAATTAAGGTGGCACTGTATGTAGTCTTCCATTTTTATAAATTCCTGCAGAGTGGGAAACAAATCAAAATCTAGAAAAAAATCAATACAACACCCACCAACTGTACTTATTTAGGGGCTAGTCTACTGTTGTGTACCCAGGGAAGTCTGTGCACGCGGTCGGGTCAACACATGGTCAGACGAAGGACCTGAGCTTCGTCTCCAAAGACAATAGCCAGAAAGGATCTTAGTGTGCACCTATCAGGAGGCTAGGATCCTAGAAAGGACCTATGAGTCCAGGGGTGCACTGTACATAACCTATCACAGGTGTGTGTGTGTGTGTTGGGGTGTAGTGTGAGTTGGGAATATAAGCCAGCCTGCGAGCCAGCAAAAGTATCTCAAGATCTGCCTGCTCTTAAATAAAGTATGAGCTGTAATCACTCTGCGATGCATCAGCATCACTACTTTATATCTACACTTTAAACAGTCTCCATTTTGCAGTACAAAAGAGTAGGGCCATAGCCAGCTTTCTTTGCTCAATGGATAGGCCGTATCTCTCAGTGAACTCAGATAACATAAAAACTATAAGAAGGGCCCTGCTGGATCAGACCAGAGGTCCATCTGGTCCTGTTTCACAACACAGGCAATTGGTTGCCTTGGTGGTCCATCAAATAGAGCACAGAGGCCAGGGCTTTCTTCTGATGTTGTTTCCTAGCACTAGTTCAGAGTTTTACTACCTCTGAAGATTAATGCTCCCTTTAGTCACTATAGCTAATAGCCACTGATAGACCTATTCTTAATGAATCTGTCTAATCCCCCCTTAAGTCTGGTTATGCTTGTGGTCATCATAGCATCCTCTTGCAATGAATTCAACAATTTAGTTAGTATATCCTTTTGTCTGTCCTGAACCTACTGTCCATCAACTTCAATGGATGCCCTTGACTGCTAGTATACCAGGAGATGGAGAAACAGTTCTCTCTGTCCAGTCTCTCCACCACATCCTTCTCTGTGACCATCAGTTTTTATTTATTTTTATTTTTTATTTTATGGTATTTATACCCCGCCCTCCCCGCGAACGGGCTCAGGGCGGCTCACATAAGGCACTGAGTGCAATCAACATACAAAATATATAATACAAGTTACAAAGTTAAAACAAATTAAAATCAATACAATGGATGCATTGGGTGCTTCCAAGTTATTGGAATGAAAAATGTTCTTCTATTCATTTTCTCCACCCCATGCATAATTTTATCATCCTCTGTCATGTCTCCTTTCAGTCATCTTTTCTCTAAACTGAAAAGCCCTAGACTCTTTTACCTCTTTTAGCCCTAGACTCTTTTCCTATTCCCCAGCATAGGAAAGGGGTTCCAATCCCTTTAGTATCTTCTGCACTTTTTCCAGGTCTGCAATTTTTTTTTTAAAGACAGGGCAACCAGAACTCTGCACAGCATTCTAAATAAATCCATACCATAGATTTATACAAAGGTATTTCAGCACTTGCCATTTATTTTCAGTCCCTTTCCTATTAATATCCAACAAGGATTTTTTTCCTTTTTCACCACTGACACACAGAGTCAACATATTCATCAAACTAGTTACTGAAATGCCAAGATCTCTTCCCAGTGTGCTATGCTTCACCTTACACTTGCCTACAAATGCAATGAACTTGGTTTGCTATGTTGTTGCCAGTCTCCTGGAGCTCTTAATAATCTGCCTTGGTATTCACTATCCTGAAAAGCTGGTATCATCCACAAACTTGGCCACTACATTGCTCACCTCCCATTCCAAGTCATTTATGTACAGATTAAGCACTAGTCCCAATACTGATATTTGTGGGACACCTCTCTTCACTTCTCCCATTGTGAAAACTGTACGCTTATTCCTAATCTGTTTCCTATTGGTCAACCAAACTGTCCTCTTATCACATGACTGTTAACTCAGAGGTTTAGTCAGGTACCTTGGGTTGCATCCAGCCAATGTTTCAATCACACCCAATCCCCTTCCTTACATAGCCCCCCCAACCCACATGGCTTTTGTCCTTCAAGGTTCTTTGGTCCAACTTTTTTTGGATAAGATCAGTGTAAACATTATCTAAATTAAAGTCATCTGTTCTTATCAGTTCTAACATTGTCATCCCATTTCAGCCTGTGTTGACCAGACAAAAGTGGGTTAAAATACTCCCCAAACAAACAAAAATAAATAACACATGGATGTATTTTCCCAGCCTTTGGCAAGAATATTGCAAAACTGACATGCAGCCACCAAGAACACCTCTCTGTGTGACCTGATTTGCTCATTAGAGCCCATTCATGGCAGACTGTGCAAGTCTTGGTGGAATGAGAGTGGACATACCCAGACAATGTTTTACATTTGCTGGTTCAGGGATCAGTTCTAAAACTTCCAGTTTTAAAACTCACTTCAAAATCAGTTCATTGAGGAGAAATATTCACAAAGCAATAGTAAATGCATGCCACACTTTTCACTGACACCCAAAACGTGAAGTGAGACACCCTGGCATGCTATGGAATTGTACATCCAGCACTCCACACGCCCTTGGATTTAGGTAGTAGTAGCAAAGGAAAATGTAGTATTTCTGAAAGGCCCTATAATTAAAGAAGTGATTTAACTGCCGGTTTGTCTGATCTTGCAAACGGCAGAACATTTCTTGAGCTACAGTAGCTGTAATTACACTTCACCATGAATTGTACATTAGATAATATTCTGTTGTTCATGCATATTACTGACTATAATGCTTAACATTTCCCAGAGAATAACAACAAAAAGTCAGGATGGTGCAGAGACAATGCATGGGCCCACTGCCTCTCCAAACTCTTCATTTAGCTGTCTATGTAAACACGCCAAGTTGCTATAGAAACTGCCACATCAGGAGTTCTGTCTCTTATTCTATGGTACCTCTGAGATGTAGAACACCACCTTTGCCAAAAGCACAAGTGTGCTGATGAAAAACCAGCATTCAGCATTGCTGAAGAATGTGATGGGCGTCCGACATATAAGAATTAGGCACAGTGGTCAGGGAACATGGGAGGCTCGTTAAATAAAGCATATGGGGACCTGATTGGGACCTGAATGGGAAGTGATTGGAGTGAACTGCTTTATAAAGGAAGAACAGGATGTAAGATAAGCGTGGATATTTTTCCTGTCTCTGTATACAGCTGTCCTGCAATCAGTACAGCATTATAAATGGGCAGTTGGTGTTAGTTATCTGGATTTCTGGTCTTCTCCTTCTTTATAGGAGGCTAAGGGTGGTAAAACCCACAAGCAGAATACCCAATGCAATATAAAAGCAGAATTTTACTTTATTAAGAAACTGTATATGCCATTTCTCATGATGGGTCTGCTCAAGATAGCCCACAAACTAAAATGTGATGAAATAAAAAGCATACAGAACATTAAAAAGCCACTAAAAACTCATTCAGAGCATAAAAACAACATAAAACAGCCGAAAATGATCCTTGTACAAACTTCCTCATCCATGGCTTCACTTTTAAAGCACCCTCTGAAATCGCCAGCTGTTGAGACCTCTATAAATTGCTGGTATTCCCTTCCTACCTTTAATTTCAATGTTTACTTTTTGTTTTCATTGTACATGCACTATTTCGAGGACAGTGATTAGTCTGATTTACCTTTAAGATACTACTATGCACAGTATGATTCTTATCTTACAGATGTTGTAGCTTCGTGTCCCTTATGTTTATCTGTTGATAGTTAACGTGCTGTACTAGGCACCATATTGTAATCTAATGCCTTTATGTTTTCATTTAATTATGCCACTGTCATTTATATATGTACTTTAATAATATTATAATAAAGTTATGAAAATTAAATATATATATACAAACTTCCTAGGGTTGCCAACTTTCAGGTGGCAAAGACACAAAAATGAGCCTGATTCCTAGCTACTTGAAACATACTGGTAGACTTCAAGTCATTTTGAATCTTGCTAGAGCTGGGTTGAGCTCCATCACTAAGAAAAGTGGCCTGATGAAGCCCTTTGTTGTTGTTGTTGTTCAGTCGCACAGTCAAGTCCGACTCTAAGAAGCCCTAAGAAACGGTAAAGCAACCTAACCATGCTGTCGCCACTCCTCTGGTTCACACTACAGCTAGTCTTGAGCTCATGCCATCTACTGCATGCTTTCTTCTGGGAACTCTTCACTGCATCAATCTGATGAGAGACTTGTACTTTCAAGAACGATTAGGTCACTATTCAACTGGTGCAGTTGTCATTTGTGCATGGTGGCAAAACTATCTGTTATGTGTATTAATTTTGGTTGTAAGTAGAACTGTATAAGAAGACAGTAGTCTCAAGTGTGATTTGTACAGCATGACAGATCATTCTGTTTGTTTGTTTGTAAAACCTCCAGGGGGCAGCTGGAGATCTCCCACTATTACAACTGATCTCCAAGCAACAGACGTCAGTTCACCTGGGGGAAAATGGCCATTTTGGAAGGTGGATTCTATGGCATTATACCCCACTGAAATCCTTCCCCTCCCCACCCCCTCCCCTCCTCTGGCTCCCCCCCCCAAAAAAAAAATCTCCAAGAATTTCCCAAGCCTAAACCCTAAACATTCCTCAGACTACAATCAGATTGTGCAAACAGGTAGGACAACAAGAGATATCTGGGTTCAGACGCTCCATCAGTCTTAAAGCTTGCGGGACAACCTTATTCAGTCCCTCTGTCTTTGCCTTAACTGTGCCATGGAGTTATTGTGAGGATAAATTGCCCTGGATTACATCCAGACCTTCAGTAGAGCCCCTTTTATAGGAAAAAATCCCATTACCAAGTCCCATCTTAGCACCTTCTCAGGCTCCTCATAATTGCCAACAGTCCAGACTTGGCTGCCTCCTCTCCAGGTGATAAGAGCTGTGAAGCCGCCATAGAAACTAAAAGCCTCGTGCTTCAAAAGGTGGTTAAAGAAAACTGATATTTCAAAGTATCTAGCCCCAAAGGTCCCAACACATTGCAATTTTTATTTTTATTTTTTTTTGGGGGGGGGGGGGAGAGATCAATAGCAAAAGACGTTCTGATGCACTTCTAGTTCAAACTTTTACAGAAGGATGAATAGAAGCTTTAAAGCAGCCAAATCTCATAGACACAGTTCACAGCCAGATACAGATTTTTAAGTGAGCGAGCATGCCAAATTGAAAGATGAGGCATAGCTCTGGAACAAATGCCCAGGGAAAACCAGACAGGGGAAGCTGCCTTGTGAAACAGGGCACATATATTAAAAGAATATGAACCATTTCAGAAATCTTATGCATTTTCTTCTATCTGGGTAGCCATATCTTTAAACCAGTCCCTGGGTAGCATTGCCTAACAAAATCACTCCCAGGAATGGAAAAATTGAAGTGCTAGTCAAAGGTTTGTGTCCAAGGGCACTGGTTCCATGTTGCTTGAGAAGCAAACTGCAGGTAATTCATACCAGGACCTACACAAAGACATCCCAAATGATTGTGGCTAGGGAATCATGTGTCAACTTGGACATTTCATGTTCCCGGGTCTGCTAAGGGGATGGAGATCACCAGCGTCCCTCTGAGTTGCCAAACATCTGTCATGAAAATTCATCAATAAGACATCAAAGAATCAAACATAGCCTTGCTCACATACCACTTCTTTTCATGAACTGAGCATTCCATGTATTTAAAATGAGCAGCATTTGAAGGCATTTTGGCACCCCTCATGTAGCCTCCCCCATTCTCCGTTGTGTGGATTGAACATATGACAGTCAGGGAAAGCAGCAGAAAAGTGGTGTGAAAATATGCCAGCATAGGACATTGACAACATACTTTAGAACCGTTCTGAGCAATCAATAGAAAATGGAGCTTTTCTGAGAGTTCGAGGGTGATGCTCTGAATCTGTGCTCAAATTGCAATGCACAAAGAGAGGGCTTCGTACATCATCAGCCGGCCTGACTTCTGCCTACCACCTTGCTGCCCATGTGTTCCATGATTGATTGGTGCCTGTTGGTTGTGTCCCTGAGAGCTTGTTCCGTCACCCAAGAGTCTGGCTGTGTCTTGACTTTCAAGAATAAACTACAAGACAAAAAGTGAAACTTTTGACAAAAGACAAATCCCATGGAGGCTTACTCCAGTGTTAATAATAGTCCTAGCCACCCTGCATGAACCAGCATCTCAAAGGCTTTGTTTTCAGTGCTGAATGAGAAAGACATAAAAGTGTGCGGAATAGAAATGATTACTAATGACTGAACTGACTGCCACTGCAGTCAACAGGAGGCTTTCCACTGACGTAAAGGTGCACGATGGTAAAAAAAAAATTGCAGATGACACAAAATTATTCTAGATATTTCAGTCTATAGGAAGACTGTGAGTCATTCCCACAGACACTCGCACAAAATGGACAATGTAATAGCAGCAATGTGACAATGTGCAAAGTGATACGCAGGGTGGTGAGGGGGGATGAATTCTAATTTCACTTACACCTTTCTGTGTCAAACAGTAGCTCTTAGCACCTGGGGAAAAGATCTTGGAGTCGAGGCAGAAACCTTTCTAAAACAATCAAAATGTTGTATTACAAGCCTTCAGAAGGTCTGGAGAAAACAAATAGTGAATATTAAGAAGAAATAGAGTGTAGACAACAGGGGAGGAACTCACGAAGGACTCACAGGGCAGGGGACGTCTGTTCCCAGTCCTCACTTCTCTTCCTGTTGTTCCAGCTCCCCTTTCCCACCCTCTCATTGCAGGGACACTATGACTGAGAGGAGATTAGCCAAAGAGGCTGACCGACACCACCTCACCTCCTCTGTCCCCTCCTGTTACCCAAACTGGACCCAGAGAATGGGAAATGAGATTTTAAAAGGTCCCAGAAAGGAATAACACAGGCCCTTGTAAGTCTGTGTATACCAGAGATGATCTCCGTGAAGATACCCCAAAATAAAATGAGGAAGAAAGAGCGTGAAGGACTGTATTTCCACCATTCCCCCAACCATTAAATTGCTACCCAAGATAAAAATAGGAAGAAAGAGAGCAATTGTAAACACAATTTTATTGTATACAAAATAAAAATGTGAAGAACCTACACTACACTAGCTGGTTTAAAGTTAACTGCTGTCAAACTTTGCTGTCAAAAAAGTGGGGGGAATACCTTGACTTGGCTATTGTGAACCAAAACTGCATGGGCACAAAGAGCCTGGGTGAGACAACATGATGAACATACTTTAAGTTGAAGTGAGCCAGATCTGCATGGACACAAATGCTTGGATGAGTCAAGATAGCTCCTGAAACAGGATGGAGCATAAATTAATGATGTGAGTTGCCCTTCTCGATTGAGTAAAGGAAAAAGAGGAACTGGGCATTGGTTAATAAAACAGCAATTTCCTTCGGCTGGGCAGACACCTCTGAGATATGCCAGGATATTCCAGTGTTGAAAAGTCTTTTGTTATTGAGAACCCTGAGCTGGGGGAGATTGAACTTTATCCATTTGTAATGCCAGTACACCCTGTCTCTCCTGGGCTTTCATGGCTGTACCCAGGTGCCTTTATGAGACTCTCTGCATCCCAGATCCCCTGGGACTTAGGCTCTAAAAGGGGGTGCCTATTAAAACAACTAAGTCCAAAATAAGAAGGGAATTCCACTGACTAAGGGGGGCTTGGCTGGAGGAGAGGGCAGGGTCCTTACACTGCCACCCATCCTAATTAACCCTGGGTGAGTGGAGTATGGTAAACTACACTACCAACCATGATTGGCCTTTTCTTCACCTCCACCTCCCCACACTGTTTTGTCCAGTCGCCCATACTCCTGACATTCCTTCTGCCTTGTCCATGAACCTGTGCAGACTTTCTTTCCCAAGCCTTTTCCCCCACCTGCCTGTCCCACCTTACAGCTCCCACAGCTTCCCCTTCTCCTGCTCCAAATTCCATTCCTTCTACTGCTGATCACCATCATGGGTTTTGACAGCAACCCAAAATGCCACCAAAGTCTGATGTTTGGACAGCTGCATACGACCCAGGGATGTGCTGCCTACCATGCAGCTCTTTTGGGCAGTCTTCTGCAGTCCCTTTAATGTTTAAAAGGACTGAAAAAAGACAGCCCCCAAAACAGTTGCATGGTGGGGAGCTACTCCCCACCACACAGCTATTCTTGAGCTGTCTTCTGCAGACCTTAAGTGTAAAGGGACTATGCAAGACAATTCGAAACAGCTGAGCGGTGGGGAACCTTCCTGCCACTCAGCTGTTTTTGCAGCTTTAACGGGGAACAGAAACCACATGAACCACTCTAAAAGTTCATGGAAGTTTGTGATGGTGAACCCGTCATGAACTTCTGTTCACGAACCACAAACAGGGCAAAATTCATGATGAATTTTGCTTTGTGTTTCGGTTCATGGACATCTCTAAGATGGGACATCAGGAACCATGGCCACTACATGTCACATGGCTCTTTAACCCCAGAATAGCTATTGTGAAAATCCTACCAATGAGACTTCACTGATGCTGCCAGGTAAGCATGGGGGGGGGGGGGCAAAGTAGGTAAGTAGGTCATGGAAGTAGTGACAGACTTCACATTCCTGGGATCCCAGATCACCACAGACTGTGACAGCAGCCATGAAATTAAAAGATGCCTGCTCCTTGGGAGGAAAGCGATGGTGAACCTAAACAGCATGATAAAAAGTAGAGACATCACCCTGCCAACAAATGTTCGCATGGTCAAAGCAATGGTATTCCCAGTAGTCATGTATGGCTGCGAGAGTTGGACTATAAGGAAGGCCGAGCACCGAAGAATAGATTCTTTTGAACTATGGTGCTGGAGAAGACTCTTGAGAGTCCCTTGGACTGCAAGAAAATCAAATCAGCCAATCCTAAAAGAAATCAACCCTGACTAGTCCCTGGAAGGCCAGATGATGAAACTGAAGCTCAAATACTTTGGCCACCAAATGAGAAGGGAGCACTCACTGCAGAAAACCCTGATGCTGGGAAAGATTGAAGGTCAAAGAAGACGGGGACGGCAAAGGATGAGATGGTTAGACAGTGTCATAGATGCAACGAACATGAAATTGAGCCAACTTCAGAGGACAGCGGAAGACAGGAGGGCCTGGCGTGATCTGGTCCATGGGGTCGCGAAGAGTCGGACTCGACTGTGCGACTGAACAACAACAACAAAAGTAGGTAAGAGGGCCTCAGAGTTTGAGAATCTCACAGATCTCATGGGGTTCCCAATGACATTAAGAAGAACACAGTGGGGCTGAACTTCAGAAAAGGGATGGGATGGGAAAACAAAGATTTTTTTATAGTTTGGAAAAGGAATGGCTTTTTCTGAACCCATTTGAAATCAAGATAAGGGTGAGGAGAGATGCAAGAGAAAAAGGGTCTATCCATTACTATGGAAAACTTCCTTGACAACTGTTGCAGCAAAATGTCTCTTTTAAAAAAACATGTTAGCTTCCATTCTTCCTTTACAGGAAGACTGATCACAAAAGTTTCCCTCGGCCCAGTTTGTCCTTTTGTCCTGTCCCCTCCGTCCCCTTCCCAATTTGTCAGAGTGCCTTTTGTGGAAGTAAAAGCAACAGTGGATGTGAAGCGGCAGAACTCCATCAGCTGCCCCTGATCAGGCTGCCTGCTGAGACCCAGTAATTTCAAAACCCAGCAAACATTGGAGAGCAGCAAAAACACAGTGGGAGGAGGCCATTCTGCAGCAATCACCCTGAAGCGGGTCTGGAACGCTCAGCTGGACTGCAGCTATTGAAGGAGGAGAACCCTCCTTGCCGCTCAGATCTTTTCCCAGGCTGTCTTCTATTGTTTCACAATCTGTAGGAACAAAGGCAAAGGGCCATGTAATTGGTTCAAATGGAGTCAGGGGTCTGTATTGATTCAGTCTTTGGTAGCAGTCCAAAAACCACCAAAGCTCTGTGGATTCCACAGACTCTTTAAACCTGGAGTCAAATTGGGGCTTTCTTTGAGGGTTTGTGGTTTTCATTGTTTTTCAGACTGCCATTGATGTTGTGGACAGGTAGAAATGTCCAACTGCTTTCCTTGGGTAAGTAACTACCTATCCGATGAACTTCCTCACAGGCCTCTTAGGAAGCTTAAACACTACTCTGTGATCCTTGGAGAAATATGATAGTCAAAAGAGATAAGATATTGGGAGTTCCAAGATCAGTTCACCCAGTGATTTTTAAAGGGCAATGGCTGCAACAAAGCCCCCTTCCCAGGGCCATAGAGTGAGAGAGATTTAACCCTTCCAGTTCAGCGTGCTGTTTTTCCTAATCTGAGCTGGCACATGCGCGCGCACACACACACAAGGCCCCATCCCTGTACTGGTAATAGGAGTTTTTTTGGGGGAAGACTAGCTGCCCACCTGTGCTGTTAGCAGCATATGGAATGGAGTTTGTTTAGTGGAAGTAGGTGGGTTGTAGCCTCTCAAAGAAGTGTGAAACATTCATCCAGTCTAATGAACCTCTCACAAGCCACTCCTGTTGGAGAAAGGCTCCTTAGGCTGGAGGAAGGTGCCACACTTTGTTAAGTATAGAAGCATAGAGTTGGAAGGGGCCATACAGACCATCTAGTCCAACCCCCTGACCATTGCAGGACCAGCCTAAAGCATCTCTGACATATATCTGTCCAGGCTCTTCTTAAAAGCTGTCAGTGAACGGGAGCTAACCACCTCTCAAGGCAGCTGGTTCCACCTTTGAACTACTGTGTTTTTTCTAATATCCAGCCCATACCTTTCTGCATGTAATTTAAACTCATTGCTTCAGGTCCTATCCTCTGCTGCCAACTGGAACAGCTCCTTGCCCTCCTCCAAATGACAGCCTTTCAAATATTTAAAGAGAGCAATCATGTCCCCTCTCAATCTCCTCTTCTCCAAACTAAACGTTCCCAGGGTCCTTAGCCTTTCCTCATAGGGCTCAGTCTCCAGACCCCTGATCATCCTCATCACTCTCTTCTGCACCCTCTCAATTTTGTCCACATCCTTTTTGAAGTTAGGCCTCCAGAACTGCACACAGTACTCCAGGTGCAGCCTGACCAAGGCAGTATACAGAGGGGCTATGACCTCCTGCGATTTCGATGCTATGACCCTTTTAATAGAACACAAGATTGAATTTGCCTTTTTTACCACCGCATCACACTGACTGCTCATATTTAGTTAACAATCCACCCTTACCCCAAGATCTCTTTCGCATACACTACTCCCAAGAAATGTATCCCCCATCCAGTATTTGTGCTTGACATTTTTGTGGCCCAGATGTAATACTGTGCATTTATCTTTGTTGAATTGCATCCTGTCTGCAACTGCCCACTTCTCCAGAGTATTCAGGTCTTGTTGAATTTTAACTCTATCTTCTTGGGTGTTTGCTACTCCTCCCAATTTCGTATCATCAGCAAATTTAATGAGTAGCCCTTCTACCCCTTCATCCAGATCACTGATAAAAATATTGAAAAGTACCAGGCCCAAAACTGAGCCCTGCGGCATCCCACTGGACACCTCACTCCAATCTGATGAAACGCCATTGACCACCACTCTTTGGGTGCGGTCCTCTTACCAGTTCCCTATCCACCAAACTGTCCTATAGTCCAGTCCACAGTCTTCCAATTTGCTCATCAGAATGTCATGGGGAACCTTATCAAAAGCTTTACTGAAATTCAGGTAAGTCACATCAACAGAGTTCCCACGATCCAGTAAGTTCGTCACATGATCAAAGAAGGAAACCAGGTTGGTCTGATAAGATCTGTTGGGGACAAAAACCATACTGACTTCCCCGGATCACTAAGTGGTCCTTCAGATACTTACAGATCGATCCCTTTAAAATCTGCTCTAATATCTTCCCAGCAACAGAAGTCAGACTGACTGGCCTGCAGTTTCCCGGGTCATCCTTCTTCCCTTTCTTAAAGATTGGGATAACATTCGCTCTTCTCCAGTCTTGTGGCACATCCCCAGTCCTCCAGGAGGCCTTGTAGATAATGGACAGAGGCTCTGCAAGTTCCTTAGAAAGCTCTTTGAGCACTCTTGGGTGCACACCATCTGGCCCAGGGGATTTGTATTCATCCAGTGCAACCAGGTGCCTCTCCACAACCTCCCTGTCAATGTCAACTGGACACTCAGGTGTCCTGTTATGTCCTATACCATCTCTAGATGGGCTCCAGTTCTTCAGGGAGAAGAGAGAGGAAAAAAAGTCATTAAGCCTGTCTCCTTTTTCTCTGTCCTCCACCAGAGTTTCTCCTTCTACTCCCAAAAGTGGTCCAATTGAATCTTTTACCTTGCGGTTTCTTCTCACATATCTGTAGAGGTTTTTCTTATTGTAGCGAGCCCCCCTGGCCAGACCCAACTCATACAGAGCTTTGGTTTCTCTGATGCTGATCTGCAGTACCTGGTAACTCTCATATACTCCTCTTTAGCGGTCTGACCTTCCCTCCATTTCTTTTTTCTCCCTTAGCTTATTCTGAAGCTCTCGGTTCATCCACATTGGTTTCTTGGAGGTCTTACCGTGTTTCCGTCTTGCTGGAATAGTGAGGGTTTGAGCACACAAAAGCTCATGTTTAAGAACAGTCCGCCCTCCACTCGCTCCTTTCCCTTCCAGCACACTCCCCCACATAATGACTCCCATCAAGCCAGTGAGTTTGTTGAAGTCGGCCCTATGAAAATCTAACCTACAAGTCTGGCTATGAACTTCCTTGACCCCCCCTCCCCTACCATGACATGGTATGTGCAAAGCCTCCCCCTCCCCCACCATGACATGGCCCCAGTTCAAACTAGATCTCTCTGCTGCTGCACTTTTCCCAGATCACTGGGACAATCCAGTCACGGATCTTGGAGCATCTCATCTCATTTGGCCCTGAGATGTGAGTATGTTAAGTGCTGTCAAGTCACTTCTGACTTATGGTGACCCTATGAATGAATGACCTCTAAATCATTCTCTCATTAACAGCCTTGCTCAGGTCTTGCAAACTGAGGGCCGTGGCTTCCTTCGCCCTTTCTGCACTCTCATTTTAATCCATGTTCACCGTGGTGTCCTCCAAGCAATTCTGCACTAAAATCTAACTCAACCTTCTTTTTATTCCGGGTTTTTCCCCCATTCTGCACTAAAATCGAATTCAACCTTCTTTTTATTCCAGTTTCCCCCCCATTCTGCATTACATTCTTTCCTTCAGTGATCAGCCCAGTTTCAGCCTGCTGTTGCCCTGAGGTTATTTGGATGTTGTTTTGCCTTGGACTTTAATTGCCTTGACTCAAACACTGAGAAAACCCGGAGTGGCAAGCAAATGCAGAAAGGACTCTTGAGTGAGTCAATCCATCTCACGTTGGGTCTTCCTCTTTTCCTGCTGTCCTCAAGCATTATTGACTCTTGTCTTCTCATAATATGACCAAAATACGATAGCCTCGGTTTTCACTTCCAAGGAGATACAAATGAAAAAAAAAATTAAAAGCTCTTAACAGTCCTCTCTTATGTCTGCTTTAGGGATGCGTATCTTCTGCTTCTGCACCTCTGTTGTTCTAGAAACTGGCACTGCCTCTCCTTCTCAATTCTGGCTTGACCAGGAAAAAACTAATTCCAGATCAGGGAGGTATGCTGCTTGTTTCTGTTTTCAGTTTCTTCAGTTCATTGGCATCGTTGTTTTCCTCTCTGTGTAGCCAAAGTGCACAGGTGTGATTGTATGTTGGACAGCATCCTTTTTTTGTGTGTGCAGGGTGTTATTGAACTCCTGTGCCTCAGGAAAAACACTGCACACAAATCATCTTTATGCAGCCTCATTAGGGAATCTTCAGCACTTGCTGGTTTGGCTTACATCATGCTTGCTTGGTAAGAAACAGGGATAAGGTTTTTTATTTTATTGTTTTTTGTTAGCAGTTTGGTTGTTCACCATCAGCTTGAGCCTGTTTAGCATGTTTCCTTCTGTGTTTTCAAACAATCCAGGATAATCAACTGTATTTCACACACTCACATTCTTACACAGCATGATGGAAGTCTGAGTTTCCCCCTGCACACAGACCTCCTGTTGCTTCATGCTGCTCAGTAGTGCACTATTTAAATAAAGATTAAACAAACCACTCAGTCAACCAGCAATTATAAATATGGGTTGTCGTTTTTAAAGTCTTAATGTTTGATACTCAAGTCCATGTTGGCAAAGTTATGTCATACACTGGCACTTTCACACAGCTATATGGGAGTCTCCCTCCCC
This sequence comes from Gekko japonicus, assembly GCF_001447785.1. NCBI lineage: Eukaryota > Metazoa > Chordata > Lepidosauria > Squamata > Gekkonidae > Gekko > Gekko japonicus. The sequence continues at coordinate 373,979 of NW_015159735.1, forward strand.
ATATCTCCCTTATAATTAAAAGCCGAATGGTGGTGGCACTTCTCTAGAACATTCCACACGCTCCAAAATCAGTTCGCTCTCTGATCTGTCATTCAGAGGGTCTCCCTATCCACTGGCTGCTTTGCCTGAGTCCTGCCTCCAACATTCTAAACATTTTGCTGTTCCTCTCCCCCCCCTAGCCAGTCAGAACACAGAGGTTATTTGCATATGCAGCCTCATTGGCCTCTGCCTCGGAACACAGAGGTTGTTTGCATATGCGACTTGATTGGCTTTTGCCTCTAACATTCTAAACAGTTTTGCTGTTCTGAGGTAAAATGTGTCCAATCTCCAGGTGAGGGCTGGAGATCACTCAGAATTACAACTGCTTTCCAGATTACAGAGATCAGTTCCCCTGGAGAAAATGGTGGGCTCTGTATCCTTATATGCTGCTGAGGTGGCCCCCATGACAGCCAATGTGACGTAGCAGTCAGGGCTTCAGAGCACGGGAGAGGCTGCAGGTGTGTGGAGGGTGGAAAGCTGAAGAATGAGGGGGAAATAAAGGTAGGTCGATGATTGGCTGGGAAGGAGATATGGTTGCCAACTCCAGGTGGGAAATTCCTGGAGATGTGAGGGATGGAGCCTAGAGACGGTGAAGTTTCAGGAGGCATGGGACCTCGGACAGGTACAAAGCCATAGACTCTACCCTCGAAACCAACTATTCCCTTCTGGGGAACCACCATTGCCAATCTCCAGGTGAGGGCTGGAGATCACTCAAAATTACAACTGTTCTTTAGGTAGCAGAGATCAGTTCCTCTGGAGAAAATGGTGGACTCAGTGTCATTATACCCTGTTGAGGTCGCCACAGCAAATTGTCAGCTAGCTGCCATTGAGGGTTCTGGTTCCCTGAGTATATTCCCTTCCCCCTTGGCCTTCCTGTTGTATTCTTCACATTCTTGCTTTTGTAGGTGCCTGTAACAGCTCAAGGTTATCCAGCTGGAGTGGGAGAACGAAGCCCTGTTATCTGCTCGCTTGTTAGTGGTATCTTTCGCCTGTGAACCAAGGGCCTGTTTTGAGAAAGGCAAACCGTTACATTCCCATGTAATTACCTGTCAGTGCCTTCCTTATTCGCGCCGGCGGGAAAGGGATCTATTGGTTATAACTTGGTTCAAAGTTCCTTTATTATGTTACCCTCTGGGATCTGTGTCCATTCCTAACAATTCTATTGTTCCTGCTTCTTTCAAATGCTTTGGAATAAATTTTGCTTTAACCTTTAAACGTGGATTTATTTTGGAGTCTTTGGAGATTCAACATTTTGTTAGGAATCCCTTTTCCTCATCGCCCCGTGTCTGATTGCAGTCATGAGCGGGACAGAGGGGAATATACCTACAACGATACCTGCAACAGAGGGGGACTTATTCGGCGTCCCGGTCACCTCTGCGGCCCCACTGGTCACCACGGCGCCCGTCTCGGTGCCTGCAACGGGAGCAGTGGGGGGAACGGTACCTCGCCCGAGCTACTTACAGTGGCCGCCTCCGACCCCGAGTCAATGGGGTTGGAAACCGATGCAGGCCTACGAGGACTGGACGATGTTTGACACCAAAGGCACGAAAGAGACTTACTCCTACCGAGGGAGCGGCCTCTGGGACAGCCTGGGTGAGCGAGAGCAGAGGCGCGGAAGGTACCGAGGGGAGGAAGATGACATTTGGGCGGACGATCCGGGGAGAGGATCGGGCCCTGGACTCAGTGAGACCCACAGAGACACAGGTGAGGATCGACTGGAAGAAATCGAACGGTCACTGCAGCAGGTCATGCGTACAGTGGCTGATGTATTTGATGCCTTGCCGACAATGATGGACCAGCGCCTCACGAATTTGATGGCGGCACAAGCGTTGCAGCAACCGCCGCCCCGCCTCCTCTGGGACAACAGGTACCGCAACAGCCTCCTCCGGGACAGCAACCGATACCGAGCCAGCAGCCGATTCCAGGACAGCAGCCTCCAGGGCTGCCCCCCCCCCTCTAGTCCCATTACAGCCTGGGGCTCCGGCGGCACCAGCTCTTCCCCTTCCGGGAGGTCCCGGGCCGTTGGGTCCCTTGCAGATGGGGCCGAGGCAACGACCCAAAGACTTATTGGAGGCTACTTTCGATGGCAACCCTGACGACCTGGCTTTCTTCACGGTGTGAGTACAGAAGTTCATCGCCCAAAGTGGGCATCTGTTCCCAGATGACGGCAGCCGAATCGACATGATTGCGGCTCGACTTAAAGGAGCGGCGGCCACCTGGTATGTAGGCTTTGGAGATTCAACACAAATTGACACTAAGTGTCCAAGGCCAGGGCACCCACCCAGAGCCTCTTTCTAGAGGCCATTGTATTTATTTCCACAACGGGCCTTTTTCCTAGTCATTTAATAATCCGACTCTACAATCCATGACCATGGCCTGGATGGCCCAGGCGATCCTGATCTCATCAGATCTCAGAAGCTAAGCAGGTTCTGCCCTTGTTAGTACTTGGATGGGAGACCAGTAAGAAAGTCCAGGGTTGCTATGTAGAGGCAAGGCAATGGCAAGCCACCTCTGTTAGTCTCTTGCCTTGAAAACCCTACAGGGTTGCCATAAATTGGCTGCAACTTGAGACACTTTCTGTCACCAGTTCACTTACTGCGCAGATACAAAAGTAGCTGCAAGAAATACATGAAACTCCACCACCACATCTGTGACACAGCCACAGAGCTATCCAGCAACTGCTTGAGTCAGACAGCAGTGAGGTGAGGAAATTTGAGACTTGGCTCACAAGTTATACATTTGCCTGAAGAACATGTTCACTGTGGAGTTTGCAACCTCCCTAAGCTATAAGAAGAATCACCCTGGCCTCAGAGGCTTTATCGATCTGGCATCAACATTTGACTCTTTAGATAGGGGAAGATTATGGCAGGAACTTTTGCACATCAACAATGACCCATGGCTGGTATATTTGATTAGCCAGCTACACTGTGATACCAACGTAAAGGTTAAGGTCGGGAGAGAAGGCTTACTTACTAAGGACAAACAAGTGCTGAAAGGGGTGAAACAGGGTTGTGTGTTTTTAATTTGTATCTAAATGACATATTAGCTAGCTTAGAAGGTAGTGAATATACGGCCCCAGCCACTGGACAATATAAGGTTCTAATCCTTCTGTATGCTGATGATATGGTCCTTCTGTCCTTAACCAAGATTGGCTTGAGGAGACTCCTGAACAAATTGAGTGAGTACTGCAATGTGGAAGGCTTGTGAATAAATTATACCAAGTCAAGAGTTCTGGTTTTTAGGAAACGCCCAAAGAAATCTACATGGAGCATTCTTGGCACTCAGATCGAACAATGCAGCACATATAAATATCTGGGTTTAACCTTTTTGGAAACTCTCTCCTGGCGCCCCCACCTTACAACACTAAAAGCTGCTGCCATGAAGAATCTGGGGGCTCTACTGAAGTTCTACTTTTCTAAGGGAGGAGGTATGATAGATCAAGTTCTTAAACTGTATGGGAGTAAAATAATTCCAGCCATGCTATGTGGATCAGAGATCTGGGGCTGGGAAGAGCAGATATTGCCCTCATTAGAAATAGTGCAGAATTATTTTATGAGGCAGATTCTTGCCTTGCCAAGGGGTGCGCCAGTGGCATTAATGAGGGCTGAACTGGGAATTAACTCATTGAATGCCAGAGTCAATGTTAGAATTTTATCCTATTGGAGAAAATGTTTAGAATGACCCCAGGATTCCCTGGGGGATTCAAGTTTTAGTTTGCTCCTGAAATCCTCTAAGAGATTAGCTGACCCTTTGGCTTCGATTCAAACGAAATTTACAATTCCTGATGATCTATTAAAGAAAAAAATCCAAATACGGGAATTGAAAGAATGGGTGTTCAAAAAGGATGGGATTCTGAACCAGGATGTGATGGCACGTTGTCTTACAGCTCCATTATTTAAGTTTTTTAAAAGGGATCACCATAGGTCCCCTTACTTGGAGACGTTAACCACCCTGGAGTTAAGATCAGCTTTTATGGCTTTAAGATTCCAATCAATGCCTTTAATGATCAGGACAGGACATTTCTTTGGTATTCCTGCCCCCCTTAGGTTTTGTCTTTGTGATTTGGGGGAGGTAGATGATTTAGTACATTATATTCTGAGATGCCAATGGCATGTGTAATGGACTTTTTTATTTGGATTTGGTCAAATTTTTACTCTCGGACCTTGATCACTATGTCTCTAGTAGAATGGCGTTATTTGCCTTAGCAACAAGAAAAATCAGAATGAGTTTAGTATTTAATGCAAAGTAGAAAGAGTACAGGATTTAATGTAATACTGATATTTTTATTGTTTACATTATCATTTTATAGTCTGTATTTTTCTCCAACTTTGATGTGCTATGTTATGTTATGTTATGGCCTATGGCTAAGACAATAAACTTATCTATCTTTCCATAAGCAGAATCACATCCAGTTTCATCAGTGCATCAGTATTGCAGAAAAGTGAGAAAGACATGAAGGAACTGAAGTCACTACTCTTTGCATAAAATTTGAAAATTAAAGCAAATAGAGAATTCCTAATTCATGAACTCCATTTTGGAAAGAAGGAAAGGTAACTTCAAAATCTAGGGACTCAGGGGAAAGATTTTTAGAAGGAACCAGACTTGACTTGAAACTGGGGTACCCTCCAATAACTGCATAGTCCTTCATAGGACTACCACAGCCCTTGAGATCAACTGCTTTATTTGGCTGTGTAGACCAAATAGTAATTCATCAAAGTTATACAAGAGATTAGGACAATCTAGTGACCAGGAAGATGAAGAAGAATGAGGTGCATGGGAGATGAAACCAAGGTAACAAGGTGAAAATTAATGAGCATGAATTAAGAAAATCCATATCTTGATTTCTAGGATGTACTAATTAAACATGCATATGTTTCATAACCTAAGTGGCAGCTGTTTCAACTGAATTAAATGGAGAAGTCATTGCAGAAGAGTTTTCTCTGTCTGCTGAAACTTCCACACCCTCACCAAATAAATTGCTGGTGGTAATTTTTGTACAATTCTATAAGATGTCCATGTTTACATTATTAGGAATGCTGAGAACTTTGCAGTGAACATGTTCAGAAAGTGAGCACACATTTTTGGGCTGTGGTCAGACATGCAGTTTGATTTGGTGTGACCCTGCCTCTAATTGATCCAGGGTTTTTTTTTGTAACAGAGAATTTTAATCAGATTCACCCCCTTAACACTCTTCAAAGCACTTTCACCCCATCCTTGAACAATCAGACAAAGCAGCCAGGGAGTGGGGGCGTCAGCTGAAGTACAGAGGCATCTTTCTTTGTGTAAGTTTTTATTTTTAAAAATGCAGTTTTGAGAAGCCCCTGTGGGAGAAGGGGGGAGAGAGAGAGAGAGGTGCAAATATGCAGTTATGTGCACATCGCTAACTAGTAAAAAAAATGGAGCCGGAAAACAAGAGACCAGTCAGACCTGCCTAACGGCTTGGGTGTGCAACAGAGTGATCAGAAAACAGGAAATCCCATTTGAAACCAGCTCAGCCCAAAAGGACCGGACTTTCACAGGTATCAAAGAAACACGCTGTAAGGGAGGGCAAAATGGGATGCAGATGACTGGAGCACAACAGATGTTGCTGTCTGATCATGCATTTTAAATCCAGAAGGGAACAGCAACTGCATTGGATCAAAGAACATAGATGAGCCAGGATCTCCCTTGAACTGAGCCTTAAATGGGTTCAGTTCGCCTTTGCTCTTTGGCACCTAATTCCAGCACTGAGCTGAATAGTTTGGCAGCTGCACAGTAGTTGTGGTCATGAAGGTTCATTTCCTTCTACCTTTGCACCTGTGCTATACATGAAATCAACTTTCCCCAGGATTCATAGGTAGCTGAGTCACGTATTTAGATAATGCCAGGTGAGTGAAAAAAAACTGTCCTCCATGGGGCTGTGCAAAAAGCACAAGGGTGAACTCTTTCTGATCAACATAAATTGGCAGCCATTGGAATGAGATAAGGCCATGGAGATCTGTGCTGTGGTGATATCTGAGTCGGATTATTTTGGTGCTTTATTTGAAACTTGCCCAAAAACTTCCAGTTATCCAGATAGTGGTGGCTAGGCTGTTGTCTGACACTGGATATAGAGCTTATATCACACTCATACTAAAGGATCTGCACTGATACCTGTCTGTTTCTGAGCACAGTTCAAAATGCTGGGTCTTCCTCATGTGGCCCTAAATGATTTCAAGGACCACTTCCTCCAAACTGTCAAGACTTTCAGTTAAGATCATCTTCCCAAGTCCTGTGAGTGTATATCCCTTCTTGGATACAGATCATAGACATGGCTTTTTCAGTGGTGGCAACTCACCTTTAGAATGCCCCTCTTGAGGCCTTCCTGGTGCCCACTTTACTGTTCCTTAGGCACTGAGCCAAAATATTTCCTATTACTCAGGCTTTTAATTAAGAATCTTTATCATTTTACCTGCTTTATAGTTTGCTTCTAGTCTTAGGTCTGTTTAACTTTTTAAAAAGATGTTAAGTAGCTGCTTTCTGCTGTTTTTATGCCCTGCCTTGTTTTTAATGGTTTGTTTTATTATTGATTTTTTTAATCCTTAGGTTGAGTTGTTCTTACTTTGTGAGCCATCTTAAACTGGTCTCTGGAGATGCAGCACATACATTTTCTAAATATCTACTACGTCTACTAGATACAGTTGCAAGACATTTGGGAAATCCAAAACTTTGACAATAACTGTAGCAATGCTATTCTTCTGTGCTCTTAACTTCAGAGGGTATTGCTATGGGAAACCAATACACCAATATTCTATACCAGTGTGTTCCGGTCATCTCCTAAAACAATGTGATTCATTGATTGGTTTCATTAAGTGTCTTAATCTGTCCAATCCCAGAAGCAAAGGTGCAAAGCAAGGCAACTCACTAGTTTCTGAAGTGAAACCAATGATGTGAGAGATGAGAAAAGGCAGCATATCAGGTACCTAAATACAAACAACAAAATTGGTTGGATAGAAAGGCTGATGGAGCCAGACAAGTAGAACAGAAATTCATCCCCTTGTATTTTTTTGTTCCTTTCAAAACAGACTTTTGTCCCCTGAATGAAAGTGGATTTCAGTAATCTTGTCTCAGAGATGGGAAAACTCTCTTACTCTAACCACAGTACAAATGGAACTCCAACTAAAAGTTGCATCTATTGAACACACACACATGCACACAGCTTGCTTTTACTGAGAGTTCCCAATTGTCCATTTTTGTTGGTTTGTATCCACAGTAATCAAAATAAATTTAAAATCACCCTTAACTGATACTTTAATTTAGCAATCCTAAACACCCTGCTTTAGGGTTGCCAAGTCCAAATTTCGCCGCAGCGGGGGACTCCCGACTGGCGGCTGGAGCGTACGTGCTTTGTGCGCGCGCACCGCATCCATGTCACTCGGAAGTGACGCGACCATGCCAGGCATGCTGGGGGTGGGGCCACGACCATCCGAGGGAAAACCATAGAGTTTTCCCTCAGATGACTGTGGCCCCGCCCCCAGTGTGCCCGGCATAGTTGCATCACTTCCGGGTGATGTGCACGTTGGAGTGGGGTTCCCCCCGGGGCCCGATCCCCCGGTGGCAAGGAACAGGCCTCTGGGGTGGGGGTTTCCCCGCCCCCTGGGGGGACTTGGCAAGCCTACCCTGCTTACTATTTATATACTGCTGTAAACCTTTACACATTTTCCAATATTTGAAAATCTGCCCCAAACCTGTGCATTCTAGGATCCTCTGTGCCTCTGGAACATGTTTTGCAATGCAGAACTTACTTTTAGCAATATGTACATAAGACTAACACAGAAACACATTAACATGCCAGTCCTGCCTCCAACATTCTAAACATTTTGCTGTTCCTCTCCCGCCCCCCCATAGCCAGTCAGAACACAGAGGTTATTTGCATATGCAGCCAGTGGATAGGGAGACCTGATCCAGCGGCACCGGGGAACGGGCCTCTGGGGCGGGGGTTTCCCCGCCCCCCGGGGGGACTTGGGGTCCCTACTTGGCAGCCCTATTTGGGGTGCAGCTTGGCCCCAGTGTCTACCTGTGGTGATTTTCCTGGGGCACCACATCTTTGGAGCAACTGGCACAAGAGCCGCACTTTGGACCAGTACAGGGCATATGTTCCTGTCATGATCTGGGCTGTGCCACCAGAGGCCTACTAGGCCCAGAGAGCCTGGCTAGCAGTAGGTGAGGCTGGGCTTACAATTCCCAGAAGCCCCTGGGAGGTTTTGGAGCCAAAATGGAGAAGAGGAGGGCTGGGAATAAAAGTTCTGGAGCAGCAGAAAGAGCTGTTCTTTCTTCCAGAGGGCAGAGCCGGAAGAAAGGCTGCTGCAGGGGAAAAACCCTCATCCTGAGGGAGGGGTGAGTAGTGTAAGGCCACTTGAGATAGTGAGCTAGGGACAGTATATTTAGGGCATTTGATTTCTTTTCTTTCTCATGAAAGCTCATACCCTGCCATATAATTTGTTAGTCTTTAATGTGCTACTGGACTCTTGCTCTTTTCCACTGACTGAGGGAATTCTCCCTAGGTGTTTGGAAGCAATTTTTAGAGTTCTGTTTAAAAAACCTTCATTGGCTACGAATAAAAAATACGCAATTAAACCTAGTCACTTCTTTGGCTATGGTACTAGGTCTGCAGTCACAACCGCCATGCATAATGCAACACCCAATAATTATCACTTAAATAAATTTTTTTTAGTAATTTGCATGTCTTTGTTTGGACAGATTTCTTAAAAAGAACCTTCTGTGAACAAAGCGGATGTTTTAATTCATATCGATGAAAGTTTCCAGCTTGTAACTGTGAGGGATATAAAAATGCCTGCATCGTTAGTAATGACTGCAAAATGCATGTGCTTGCACTAAAGGGGGGGTCGTTCTGCACGAGGAGGGCAACAGATGCCATTTATCAGATCAGTTTCCTGGTGGGAACTATAGAGACATGGAGAGCTATGTGTAGATGGCTGGGGAGATATCATTGACAGGTCTTCTGGAAAGCCGGGCTTAAGCAGTGAGCCTGCAATAATTCTTCAGGACCCGGTGGGACAGTCTTTCTCCTGTTTTGACAAGAAAGAAAGTGGAAGAAAAATAGATGGCATTTCCCTCCTCAATACAATCTGGATGGAGTCCTAAAGAAAAGTCAGTTGCAC